>NC_090446.1:1199019837-1199319837 GCF_031143425.1 Pleurodeles waltl
GATAACTGCAGTACTTGGGGCACGGTATTTACCATGCTCTATACTACTGCACATGGTACACCAACATTTGCCAATCTTCTAGAAGTGTTAAAACAAATTCAAGATTAATATAGGGCTGCCCTGGCCCTGGATTTGGGGGTGCAATTAATGGGTAATTTTGCACTGCATCTTAAATAATATTAAGAAGTCTTAAAGAGGAAGCAGTAGCACTAGCAGCGCGCATGTGGCCTCGGGACGTTCCTGTACAGGATCAAGAACGTGAGCTTCCAAAGGTTATCTCTGAGACCTACTCTAGTATTGGTCGGGATAGCCTGGGAGCTAGACCTAGTAAACCATAATTACAAGATAAATCCAATAAGGACTCTACCAAGCAAGCACTATAAAGTTCTAAAAAATGCTGGATAAACAAAAACAAACACCTAAAAAAGAAAGGGGAGAACCTCCGCTTTCGGAGACCCATCAAAACGGATATAATATTATAAATAGAGATAATATAAAAATCTTGTTCTGTTCAGGACTCACTGGATATGTGCAGTGAGAGAGCTGGGCGGTGAGAACAGCAAACTGAGTATGTGAAACCGAGAAAGCAGTCACAACGCTCATCAGAAGTGTCTGTTACGAAAGAAGCGAAACCTCCCCAACAAAAACCTCAATTTAAAAAAAAAAAAAGGTGGCTGCGGTTTCTATACAAATATGATATTTTATTGCCCGAAAAAGTTTGGCCACCAGAATTTGTCCCTATTCTCCCATATAGGGAAGAGGTAATTGAACCCCCTTTTTCACTCCTTGCTTCAAGAGAGCTCAGGGAGGCTTGTGCTACTGATTGGGCATTGGTGTAGGGACCCGCGTTATATCGCAACCAGGTAGGGTTATAATTCCAATTAGATTCCAATCACAACCTCAACCCCAATATCCAATACAGCATGAAGCTAGAGTACCCGTGAGGGAAATCCTCACATAGCTAGAGTACCAGGGCATAATTGAACCCTTTGTATCACCAATGAACAAACTGTTGTTCCCTGTAGCTAAACCGGACCATTCATAAAATATAGTCTTAGACTACAGACATTTAAATAGTCACATATGCACATTTGTCATTCAAAATGCATACAGTACAACACTTATTAATAATATAGTATCCAAAAAGTACAAAAAAAACTTGGATATTTCCAGTGTTTTTTTCTGCCAAAATATAATGCCTGAAAGTAGGGATTTAACAAGTTTTAGCACTTTAGGCTCACAGAAAAAAATTGCCGACTCCCACAAGGGTATAAAAACAGTCCAGAATTGTATACAGCTCGTGTTACTTCAATTTTACACAGCATTGACCTGGAGGCATTGTCCTATGTATAAGATATCTACCTTACGAATTATGATCTTGTTTAGCATATAAAACAGGAAGCTGCATTGTTGTGGGATTTGCCAAATTAGGCTATAAATTTAGTTTAAAAAAAACAAAAATAGCCTTCTTAGTGTCCTATATTTGAGATACCAACTATCAGATGAAGTCAAGAACCTAGCACCCCAATTTTTAGAAAAATGTGCAAAATTGCAGCCACCATCAAAAAGCTCCAATCATTGTTAGGCTTTTTAAACTTTGACGGAACTTACATTCCAGATTATGCACAACACATTAAACTATTATATGACTTAATACGTCCTGACTTTTCAATCAAATATTGGACAGTCGAACACACATGCATTCTCAGAGCATTGCAACAAGGCATTCTTGCAGCCAAACACTTATACACAAGAGACAAACAGATTTGGTCATCAGAGTAATTGCTGGTGCCATTGGTTTCACCAATGTAACGTTCAATGAGGGTGATGCCATCCCTGCTGCATACAAATCACATTTGTATTCCACAGCTGTAAAACGCTTTGCTCCCACTGAACAAATTCTGACTGCTGTTCAAATGGCTGTCATTAAAGAGAGACCTCTGGCCCAGGGGAAACCCACTATTGTCATATCTCCGACCCCAGCCCTCAAGGCTGTCACAAAAGCCAGTGTTCCTAACGCTAAGGCACTACATTGACGTTGGATTCAATGGGCAATGTCTCTGATGGCCTCTGATGTTGATTATGTATTTGATCCAAAATTACAAACTCAAGAATTTCTCTAATTTGAACTAGAATACCCAGTTCCAGTTAACACTTTGCCTATTGAACCATATCAAATAATTGTGCACACTGATGGCTCAGCCCAACCAGCAGTAGGCACTAAACATCAATACTCTGCCACCTGTGCTGTTGTGAGTGGCTACATGAAGGATCGTGAATTCCATCCACAACACACCTACACACAGACCTTAAGGGACTGCGCTGCACAATTAGCAGAGCTCAAGGCTCTGTTGTTGGCTTCAGAACTCACGGATCCAGGACAGTTAACATTAATCATCTGTGATTCATACTACTGTGCCTAGTCCTTCAATGAATACCTGCATTACTGGCGCCAGAATGGGTTCAGAGAATCAAAAGGCAACACCATGAAGCACAGACTCAGACACAGATCTGAAAGAAACGCTACCCAATATCCATGTAGTTCATACATTGGGACATCAACGTGTTGGAATACATGTTACGGGCAATGCCTTGACTGATGAAGCGGCCAAGTCAGCAGGAGCTACGGCTTTTGTTGCTGCAACAATTCATTCACGGATGAGGTTGGATGATGAAACACTGGCTGCTGTTAAAGCTTCGGCTGAAGGCAAGCCTGTGCCAAAGGAATATTATGCCAGATATTGCTGCCACATATGTAGCCTCAATACCACCCTAGTAACAATACCAGGGATGGTTGATTGTGTGATCCCCAACAAAGATCAAAGACCTGAGTTGGTTAAAACAGCGCATGAGGGAGTTGCTCGTGTGGCGGCTACTATTTCACTATTGCAAGCAAGTTCTTGGTGGCCAGCTCTATGCAAACAGACCAAGCAGTATGTCCTTTGCTGTGACATCTGTCAGCAAATAAAAGGGTCCACCATCAAACGCCCACCGCAGACACCCCTCCTAATTTCCAGCAAACCTATACAATGTGTTTACCTGGACATTGTGGCTCTCTTGACACCTGATGGTGCATACAAATACATCTTAGTCGCTGTTGACTCATGCTCCAGATTTCTATGGGTATTGCCATAACACTCGGCTGACAGTCGAACTGTTATTAAAGATTTGCAAGTCTTTATCTGCACATATTCAGTTGCTGCTTTCAACTTGGACTAGGGCCCTGCTTCCTCCTCACGGGCATTCAGGGGCACCATGGCCATGTTAGGGGTCCAACTGTATCATTCATCTCCGCATCATCCCAAGGGAAACAGTGTTGTGGAGTGAAGCAACTGGAACTTAAATCAATCCTTAACAGCTGGTGTATTAGACACGGTCGTAGTTGACTTATTCACCAGTATGGAGTCCAGAGAGCACTTAATAATCTGCCCAGAAGGTCCCTGGGAGGTTGTTCCCCATATGAATGCCTGTTCGGAACACAAATGTATGTTCCAGATCTTGAAGGTCCTGGCCTGGAGCCGTCAGATACACCTTTTGACAGAAATGAACATGTCACTGTCTTGCAGGACTTACAAATGTTCTGTGATGACAACGCATCTGCCAGTGCTGCCTCCTTGGGAATAAGGGATGCACCAATATCACCAACTACTAGATTTAAAAAGTTGGGGATCTAGCGTGTGAAAAGATTGCTGTGAAAAAGGAGTTTGTTCCTTCTTATCATGCACCAGTTCCAGTCCTGGGACTGTTATTCTACCACCTCAGCTTGGTTCTAAAAAAAACTGCTTTGTCTCCATTGACAATGTCAAGCTACACCATATCGCCGATCCTGCACAGCAGACCTAGAGGACTCCGTGGTAGTCCCCGACTCCCTCTCACTACAGGCCATGATGTTCCTCTACAGGTTTTGAGCAGCCACGCTGACAACTCTCCAGGCTTGGGGAGGGTAGAAAATGATTGTTCATTAGTCCCATTAACTTCTTCTGTGACACATATTATCAACAATATTGAGCACTTTTACTCAAATTCAACTTGGATAGAATAGTCTACTATGAATCACCAAGGGAAACTTCTGCTGGTTCTCCTGAACTGCTTCTGGATATTTTGCTGATGTCAGTCACTCTTTCACTGCCTCTTCTGCCTCTTCTGGAACAAGACTGTCACAAGCACGTAAGCTGATACATTGGTTCAAAATTAACTGTTTCATTCTTCCATGGAACTATCTTTGGCTCTTATTAACTATACTTACCTTCCACCTTTGGATTGGGTTTGTCATCGTCTTTTTCTTATTAATATGTGGTCATTACCTTCATGAATGCTCTACAGTTGAACTAGTGGGTGAGGATCTAAAACCACATTTTCCCTCCCATAAGGCCTGCAGAGACTTGTCCCTAGTGAACATTTCAGATATACCAATTCCTGATGTGATTGTTTGGGATAAATTTTTTTTTGATATATATGACCCGACAAAGGTTATTCAAATTCCATATGTATTTAAACTTTCAATGAATGATGTAATGACACCTGAAGTTGTTTCTGATGATTGGGATGTAAAAACAGTTGATTCTATGTTACCTGGATTAGACTATAGTGTATTTGAAAGTGAAGATGTTTATCAATCAAAAGACAATGTATGGAGATATGTTCTGTTATAATTATTATGGACATCATTACATTTCCAGAGCAAGTACCCCAAAGACTATTTTTAAAAACACACAATGGGAACATTGTCCAACTCCGCCAATGAGGAGTTCGAAAACATACTCTGATAAGTTTTTTTTTCTTTTTTTTTTCTGGGCACAATGTTAAAAATGCTGAGTCGTATTATTTTAAATTGCCAATAATGGAAATGCACCTTCTCTTATTAACTGCTAAAAAATTGATTTATTCTGATTCCTTTCCTGAATATTATCTGAAGACGATTGATTTAAAAAGTGTATGGGGAACTAAGTATTGGCAAATATTTAGAGCATGCCTGATACCTGTCTAAATGATAATTATAAATGAAACTGTACAACAGGCAAGTTGTTCAGGCTTGGCAAAAATTAAGGAGTTGAACGCATCCAGTATCCCTGCCCCTGCTAAATTTTATAAATGGCAAAAATGTATTAATGTAATTGAAGATCAGCCCAGTGGGTGGGTCCAAAATGGAACATTTAACACATCACTTTCACAGCGTATGGTGATTGTGGCCAGTGGACACAAATGGTTGTCATGCGCGTTTTGTAAACTCCACAGTGGTTTTTAGATCAAAATAGAACAGACCCTTGCTATGTGTCATCAGAACATTCGGGTATAGTAACAACATACAGTGTAGGGGAAACTGTGCCAGAAATGGTTAAAAAGTTCCTCACTTTTATGCTGTTAAAGAACACCTTAGTCTACTCACTAATAACGCAGACTTGCAGGATTCCCTGTTAGGCCCCAGAAGACAATGTAAAAGGCGCTTCTTATATGCAGTTTATGATGAACTTGGGAAACTTTCCCAACAAGAAGCTGCTGCCTGGTTAAGGAAAATAGATCAGGAAAATTTACAGAAAGCATTAGCCATTGTAGATAACACCTTGTCCGACTGCATATACACTTTAAACAGTATTGTTTTATCTGCAGTAGACATTGTACAAAGTGACATATCATTTTTACAACATGGACAGAGCCAGCTAAGGTGCATTATGCAGCTGGGTTGGACACTACAAACATTGAAATCCGGTTGCGTTCCCTGGCAACATATCAGCGCAAGGGACATATTTTCAGCATTTAGTTTGACACAACAGCAACAAATATTGGCTAAGAAGGAAACAACCTACGTTATGTTAAACATTGAGAAATTAGAAAAGTTGTTTTTTACTGTGGCTGGAATACCATCTGCTGAATGGTTAATACATGGGGCTATCAGTCTGCCTATTTCAACACTGCAAATTCAATTCTGCTTGAAACACAATCCAGTAGGCAGATATGAAAGGCTAGGAGATAGTTACATTCATGAGTGTGGGAGCACAAATGTCTCAATGGCATGAAAGATGTCTTTCTTAGCAGCGGTGAATGTGAGACTTCTGTGAGCCATTCAATGGTTTACAGGCAGCTGTCCTTGCACGGAGTGTGTAACGCTTCGGCAGTGAATTTGGCTTGCTATCTGAAGGGAGTTCCTGTCCCCTTGATTAGACCTGTGTTGCAGGTTCTTTCTGATGAAAGCTATGTGTTTCTTAACAGTGAGAACTGTTGTGGAATGCAAGCCGGAATTGCTTACGTCCTTTCGGTCTCCCGAATTGTCACCTTTTGCAGGAATGTTCTTTTCCCCTTACACAACAGATGAAAGTAGCAGATATTTGGCCTCACATTGCTACTTCAAATGTGAATTTTGAGAAGTTAATCAGACTACAGGCTTTATTATTTCAAAAACATGTGGTGTTGATATCTGTACGCGAGACCCATGCACTCTAAGTGGAGAGGTCATCTGCAGAAATGCAGTCCCTATTAAATACAAACTTTACAAGACACTTTGGTGAACTCGTGGGATGAATTATTAATGTGTCTACTACTACTGGGATTGTACATTTCCTTATGGCTGTTGGTTCTGGTTTCAGTAACACCTTCTCCTCTATATTTGGCTTAATACTGTCAGCCAGACCCTCAATATTTTTAAATATTTGCAGGGGATTTCTGATTACTTTGGCTATGATAGGTGGCGTCTGGCTGTTGCTGTTTTGTATTTGCAATTGGCTGCTTCATCTCAGAAAGAAGGACTGATGGCGATTCCACCAGCGCAACTGTATAATGAATGCATGGTGCAGTATTTCGGAGCACCACTCCTGGAAGAACTGGAGTGCAACTGGTCTCTGTCATTCAGACTGGTTTTGGATTGTGTGCAGCCCATGTTTCAGTGCCTCTGGTGCCTTTTCGAATGTGTACTGAAAGTTTGTCTTTGTACGTGGCGCTTACTTTCATTGGACACTGATCTGTTGATGTTCTCGCTGAGGGCTCATTACCAGACATGCACGTTGAAGGTGCATTTGCTACGGGAAGCCGTCTATGAGCTGCACTTCATGGATCATGCACCTCTCAACTCAGCATTGGGCACAACACTGAATGCTGCTGCCTCACCTGGAGCTCAGGCTTTAGAACATGAGTGCTGTTTGGTTCTCCCTGGCACCAATTTGGTAACATTCCACCTGCTGAAGTGGAACATTTCTTTGTTTCAGTTGTCCTGGCTGTCATTGGATATTTTCTAAATGACACTGATTTTTAACTTTAGTTTCATTGGCGCCACTGCTAGACTTCTAAATTGACCTTTTCTAACATTTCCTTCATATACACATGCACAAGTGTGTTTTAACTTGTCACAATTTACATTTATGGATATATGTAATAAAGCATTGCATTTTAGTTGCTTTTAATTAGGAACTAGGCTGATATAAAACTTCTGAACTGACAAGGGGAGGGCTGTTGTAGGGCCATTTTAGTGATGTCTCTGGGTGCGTTGTTTTAGCAACTAGGCCTGCTGCTGGTGCTCTTTAGCCTAGTAACATTTTATTCTATTTCATTTTATTATTTTAGAATCGGCCACATTCGTGGTGGTGTTTTATTTTCTTCATCTTGTTTTTCTTGTGCCTAGGAAAGCATTACATTTCTTAGCACAACCTTCTTTTACTTTGTACTTTCCTCAAGGCTGCAGCAGGATAGGATTGTCAGCACAAGTGGTACACTGCGTCTCTAACATTGACAGAAATACATGTATTTTTATGTGGGGACACTTTCTCAGAACATCAGTTGTTTTATTATAAAAACATTTCCCTGCCCCACGTTAGATGGAGGTTCCAGCCAGATGACCATGACCACATGCTGTTTGACTTTGTTATAACTGCTTGCTGAGAACACCAGTTCCCTGGTCCACATGGGGATGGTGTCTCTATAGCTAACAGGCATTTTCGCTTCTGTCATAGTCGGGTATGGGGGATGATGTCTTCCCAGGGGGGAATCCTGAAGGGCTGGATAGGGTTTATCCTGCTGAGCTCTAACATAGCTTAGGTAGGAATTGGATACATTGTGCATAGTGACAGTATGGTGGGACTTTTCATGTGTTTCACTTTTCTTGTCACCATTTTGCTCCTAGTGTGTTTCATCATCCTAATTATTGCATTTCATGCAATTCTATCTAAGATGCAGCTGATTCAATAAATATTATTGAACCATGTTTCTGCCTCTGTTTGTCTTTGCATGTGTGACACTGATGTAACTGAGAGAAAAGGATGGTATCTGATCCACTGAGATATCCCTGAGAAGTCACAATGTCATGCGCCTGGTTACCAGAAATCGTCCGTGGTCTTGGGCAGAGATGAGGCACTGCTAGCTGGCCGGAAATGGATTAGGCCGACAGTTGTCACATGGTGTGGGATTTGGACTCAGTTCCCCACAATGCAGGTGATGCTGCCACCCAAAACCAGCAGCCTCATTGGTGCAGTGAAAGCCAACACAAGAGAACTTCACGCAGTGTTCAGCAGTCCAACTGAGGGGTGCTGAGGGATATCAAGTGGTAAAGTCATGAAGCTTAATCCTAGGCCTAGACATGAGTGACAGCCAGAGAGTAAACCATTACTAACTCAGGCCTGATCAGGGTCATATGCTTACTTGAAAGCTGCTTTCCCCAGGAGCCAGTCCACTGACCAAATCACAAAACTCTTGACAATGTTTTTTTTTGTTTTTTTTTTGCAGGGCACATCCCCGAAGGGAGTGAGTGCTTGCTATGCCAAAGTCCGTGAAGTCCCAGTGCCAAAACTGGCTGAGGATGGAGACACAATTCTGAAAATTGAAAACCTGCCCCTGGCCAGACTAAAGGTAAGATAGTGGTTCACTGTTTTTCTTGCTTAGAGAGATCAGCAAGAAGGTCTTGTGGTCTCTGGTCTAAGAGGCTCATTCAGAGCTGCTGGAGGATGTAATGTTTTATTTGACCATATAACACATACTTGCTATACCACATTTTCTTTCTAAACCTCAGAGAGCTTCCAAACCTTGAAAATTCTGTTAAATATTTGTAGAGACAGGGAAAATAATTTACCCATACTTCAGATATCACTTCTGTTCATTCACTGCACAATGGGGTTTTCAATTTTATCTATGTAGTGCTTTAAATGTATGAATTTCTCACTATTCATATTATGTTTTAATTTTGCTTAATTATTTTCACTGTCACTATATTTTAAAAAGATATCACTGTGAATATAGGGATATTTCTTTACTGTATCCAAATCAATCAATCAGTCAGTGTTTGTAGAGCACTGCTTATCACCCCGTGGGGTATCCAACGTTGGGGGCTGATGCTGAGGTCTGACGGCCTCTCCTTGAAGAGCCAGGTCTTGAGCTTCTTCCTGAAGTCGGGGAGGGTGTGTGCGGTTCTCAGGTTGTGGGGTAGGTTGTGCTAGGACTTGGCGGCGAGGTAGGAGAAGAAATGGCCTCCCCAGCGGCTTCAGCAGATGCGTGGGATGTGTGTGTGGGCGAGGAAGGTTGATCAGAGTTCTGTGGCAGGTTGGTGGAAGGGCAGATGGTGGTTAATATGTTTGGATCTGATGTTGTGGAGAGCTGTGTAAGCAAGGGTCAGAACCTTGACTTTGCATCTCTTATGCACGGGCAGCCAATGGAGGCTTCTGAGGTGAGGGGTGATGCTGGCAAGTTTGGAGAGGTTAGGAGGAGCCTGGCTGTGGAGTTCTGTATAGTTTGGAGGCATTTGAGGAGTTGGGTGGTGACGCCGTCGTAGAGTGTGTTTCTGTAGTCTAGCCTGTTGGTAATGAGGGCTTGGTTTACCGTTTTTCTGGAGTCGATGGGGATCTATCTGAAAGTCTTTCATATCATGTGGAGGAGGAGGAAGCAGGAGGAGGCAACTGTGTTTATCTGTTGTTTGAAGGTGAGTTTGCTGTTGATGATTAATCCGATGTTGCGGGCGTGGTCTGTCGGGGTCAGGGTTTGCCTTAAAGCGTGGTGCACCAGGTGTTGTCCCAGGGGGAGGTGTTGTTTCCGAAAATGATCACTTCTCTCTTGTACGTGTTCAGTTTCAAGCAGTTTGATCTCATCCACTTGCTGACATTGGTCATGGCATTGCTGAAGGTGGCTCTGGGGATGGCATGCTCCTTAGAGAGTAAGAGTATGATTTGCATGTGTTGTCTGAATATGAGATGATGTTGAGTCTGTGAGTGTGGACAATGTCGGCCAGAGGCGTCATGTAGGTGTTAAAAAGGGTGTGGCTGAGTGGGGACCCCTGGGGAACGCCATAGATGATGTTCTTAGGTTTTGAGATAAAATTAGGTAGGCGGATTCCTTGAGTGCATCCTGTGAGGAAAGCGTGGATCCACCTAAGGACGTTTCTCCGGGTTCCGATGTGGTGGAGTCCGGTGATGAGGGTGCGATGGGAGACGGTGTTGAAAGCCGCTGAGATGTCAAGGAGGATTAGTGCTACTTTCTCTCTGAGGTTGAGGAGAGGTCTGATGTTTTCCTTTTCAGGGATCAGTGCAGTCTTGGTGCTGTGGTTGGTGAGGAAACCGGTTTGGGAGGCATCCAGTAAATTGTGTTCTTCCAGGTGTTTGAAGAGCTGTCGCTTGTAAGCTCTTTACAGAACTTTGGTGGGGAAGGGTAGTAGCGAGATTGGGCGGTAGTTCTTGTTCACTGGGGTAGGTGGATCGTTTCATCAGGAGCGGTTTTACCTCTGCATGCTTCCAGGCATCAGGAATGGTGGCCGTCGTGATGGAGGCATTCAGGATGGGAGTGAGGGTGCTGCTGATCTCCCCCGTCCCAAGTTGAAGATGTATTGGGGGCATGGGTCGCTGGGTGATCCGGAGTGGGTGAAGCTCATGATGGCTGATGTCTCCTGAATCGTTAGTTTCCAGTTGGTGATCAGGTGGCTGTGTGGGTGGTGTCAGCAGAATTAGAAGCTGGTTGAGACTGGTGGTTTGAGGGGCAAAGTTACTGTACATTGCCTGTATTTTGTCATGGAAGTAGTCTGACAGCGAGTCCCAGAGAGCCTGGGAGGGTTGGATTATGTTCTCGGTGGCTGCAGGGTAGGAGAACTCTCTCATGATACTGAAAAGCTCTTTGGAGTGGTTAGTGCTCTTCTCTATGTGGTTAATCAGAGTGTCCTTTTTTGCTTCCTGAGGTGGTGATGATATTTGTTGAAGGCTGCTTTGAAGGTGACGTGGTCTGATAGGTTTTTGCTAGTGGGCCTTCTTATTTCGAGTCACGTGCATTTTCTCGTCAGTGGGCGGGGTTCGGTGTAAACCAGCCGGCAGGCTTTCTGGATCTTCTGGTGTTGGAATTTCTTGTGGGGGCGATCTCGTCGATGTAGTTGAAGATCCAGTAGGAGAAGTTGTGGGCATCTTGCTCAACATTGCCAGTGTGGTTGGGTCTGTTGGTGCTGAGGGCGGTGATCCATTGGGTCTTGGTGATTATTCCCAACCTGCGGTGTGGGAGGGTGTGGTGTGCGGAGAAGAGTTCAGATGTGCTTTTTATGATGAAATATATGATGTGGCGGTCACTCCATGGTAGCTCCATCGTAGCTCCATCGTGTGGGAGAATTTCATCCTGTGAAAGTGGGATCCAGGGTCTGTCCTGTGTTATGCGTGGGGCTAGTGACCAGTTGTTTGAGTCCATTGTTGCTCAAGTTGCCTAGGAGGTTGGTGGAGTTGCAGTCATTGGGGTCGTCAAGATGGAAATTGAGGTCCTCCGGGAGGACGTAGAGTCTGGAGTCAATGGCAAAGGGGGAGATGAACTCAGTGATAGTCTTGCAGAAGAAAGGACAGGTACCCGGTGATCGGTACGCGAGGGTTTCTCTGATGTTGGTTCTGGCATAGGTTTAGATTTGGAAATTAAGGTGTTCCTAGATGGGGTAACGTTTCGTCCTCAGTGTTGGTGCATAGGAGGTTGTGGATGACGGTGATGCCTCCTCCGTGCTTGTTGTGGTGATCTCTGTGGATGAGTTTGTAGCCTTGAGGAGTTGTGCAAGTGATGTTGGGAGATGATGCGGTGGTGAGCCATGTGTCTGTGATGAATATCAGGTCCGGGTTGAGAGTGGTTATGGTGTCTCCGATTGTCTGTGGCACGTTGGCAGAGGGATCTGACGTTGAGTAGTACGGAGTGGAGTTGTTTCTTGTGATGAGTGGTCGGCGCTGTTTGACCTGCGGTAGCTTCGGTGTTGCAGGTGAAGCGGCATGGGTGGCAGGGGAAAGGTACTACTGTGGTCCAGGGAGACGCGCTGCAGCAGTTGTCTTGATTCCTGGGGACCAGGTCCACAGTTCAGAGTCTGAGTATCGGTGGATGGTAGGAGAATGAGGGTTTCTGGTGCTGGGCAGGGTCCAAGCACTGACAGGGGCAGGCGGGCTTGCCTTTGGTGCGTGCCCACTGCACGGCTGCACTGTGGCCTCCATTAAGTAGGTCCTGGGAAGGGAGGGACACTGGGTAGTGGTGGCGGAGCGGGAAAAAAATGTGGGAAGCAGTGGGAGAGGCACAGGGGCTGAACAAAGGCAAAACAAAGTGGGCTACAGAATACAGAAACGTACCAAAAAGGCTACAAAAGAATACAGAAAATAAGGCTGCAACAGAATACAAAAAAAATAAGGCTGCAAAAGAATAAAAAGCTACAAGGATAATGCTACAAAATAATTCAAAGAGTATGAGAATAAGGCTTCCGCTACCAAAATTAACCGTTAAGGCTGATAATAGGGCTGAATAAGCTGACAATAGTGCTTTCAGTAAAAATACTGAGGCATTCTACCAGAGCTCAGGACAATGGAAGGCGGCAGTCAGGTGGCGTGGGGGAGCTGGCATGAAGACCTGCTCAATGGGGCCTCACTGCGGCCTCCATTAAGTAGGTCCTGGGGAGAGAGAGGCGCTTGGTGGAGATAGGCAGGCTGGCGGGGAGCAGGAAAAAACAGGGGGATACAGCAGGGGCAATGCAGGGACTGAAGAAAGGCAAAACAAAGCGGGCTAGGGAACAAAGAAACTTACCAAAAAGGCTACAAAAGAATACAGAAAATAAGGTTGCAAAAGAATACAAAAAATAAGGCTGCAAAAGAATAAAAAGCTACAAGGATAAGACTACAAAATCATACAAAGAGTACCAGAATAAGTTAGAGCAAATATTTAGTATGAATTGAAATTCTTTCATTCTTGGGTAGCACTGGTCGGTACAAAAATCCTTTAAACTTCCACATGTGCTGAGGCTGAGAGCAGTGCTCCGTGGGTAAGGATTGTTCTGTTGTTTGTTTAAAATGTACTACAACATGTCTCTGATATTGAATGTACCATCCTGGGCAGGGGCAAGTAATAATTTGTATTCCAGTGTGTTAGAAAATGGGTTATTAGTTGTGTGGCCGGCACAAATAATTGGGTCCACATTTGTCCTCCACTGGGAACCAAACACCCCATTGTAGAGCTGACCCTCATATAGGGTATTGAAGCAGAGCACTCCATGGCCTGCTTAAGTAAGGTGGTGTGGACAAGCAATCCCAATTCACAGATACACAATGACAGCACTCAATAAGTGATTGTCCTGTCTGTGCTTTTTTTCTTTTGAAAAAGGAAAAGTACATTCATTTCACACACACTAGTCAATACTATGCAGCAACTTAAAAATATACATAAGCGGATGGAAATGCTTCTTGGTGATAATGCGTAATCACCCTTACCCCTCCCCAAGGGAAGTCTAGATCAACATATCACAGTTCATAATATTTACTTGTATGAAAATGCAATAATTGAATATAACTTTGAATGAACTCTCTTAATATGGTCAATAAACATTCATACTTTTGAACATGAATGGTGGTCTGCATCAGTATTTCATTAAAGCATTTACAAGGGAAAAGGTTTGAGCATGTTTCAGTGATTGGTGAACTCAACATAACTTTGAGTATGAATTGCATAATCCAAATATCATATTTATAATAGCAACCAATGTAATTATATCCTTTCACCGATAAGAGGATGTTTGTAGCACACACTGTTAATACCATAAAGCATAAAATACTGCACTTTAAACATGGCCCCTAGAGAGCCTCACCTTTAGTATTACACCAGTGTGCAATTACCATCTTTCACCCCTACAGAATGTATAAGAACAAAAACTCACATTGAACCAATTCAGGCCACAAGGATTGCAGCCATAGTTTTTGCCCTTAGAGAGCACAGCACTCCTAGCTGTAGAGCAAAAGCTCCAGTCTGGGGAGTCCCTGGAAACTCCTAAAATCCCTTGAGCGTTTATTATTTTAGAGTCCCACCCAACTTAGGGTGGGGACTCTGGAAATATTTTGGGGGGAGGCTGCACTGCTCCTGCAGCTCCTCCCGCACCCTTGCTACATTTTGGTGGTGACCCCGCTCTCCTGGGGACACCACTGACCCCGCTCTCCTGGGGACACCACAAAGCCAAAACAACTGTTGTTTCATGTCTGACTGCGCTGGGGAGAGACGCTTACTTCATTGCTTTTTTTCTTTTTGTTTTATATGCGGCCTCACGCAGCTCTCTCTGTTTCCTCAGGGTGCCCATCCTGCCCAGGGCACCCTGTGTGCATCCTGTCCATGGTGGAAGCTCACAGAGTCCTCCCCTGGCTGCCCTGGATGACTTCCTGCATGGCCAGAACGAGAGCTGTCAGCCACATTCAGGTCTGCACACTGCTGCAGGCAGACATGCTGTGTGTGGCTGACGTTGTCCCTCCCCAGACATGGGTGGAAGGCGGGCCATTAGGCGGGAGTGTTTCAGTCATGGATGTGGAATTCCTATCACCTGATGCCCTGGACATATTGTTTGTGGTCAAGGGCAACAAGTGTTCATGTTTATTTTGTCCTTGGGAAAAGTAGGCCTAACCCCTTGTAGCACAAACCCTTTGGCTGTCAGTTTACAGAGACAAGAACTGTCTGCAATTGAGGTAATATGTGTATCCATATTTTAATGCTGTTCGAACTTGTATTTACGGTTTATCAATTAAAAGCCTTCATTATTAGGGTGAGCGCTGTAAATTAATGTTTTAAGGTCACTCCGCACTACTGACAGTGGTTCCAGAAAAAAAAAATTGTACACACGTTCGAAGAGATTAAAAATATGAAGCTAAGTATAATGTTCCCAGAATGCTCTCTGATTAGGTGCAAATGTTTTCAGAAGCTTGTAAGCATGAGTGATGATTCTTTGCTTTCCAAATAAAATGCTCAGAAAAAAATGCAAGTAGGGAAAAAAACGTTTTGCTACTATGAAATTTTAGATGCTATTTCTTTGAAGCGTCATTTAGTAAAATGTGCTGATGCATGCTAGTATTTTGAAAACATATCCCTAATGGAAAATCAGTGTAACCATTTTGTACAACATTATGGAAACCATGAAAATAAACAAGCACTGGCAAAACCAACCAGTCCGACATTTTTTGTGAGCCTTTTGGTTTCATCAATGTGTGTCTTGTTTTGGGGTGGCTTTTGTATCACTTTGTTGTTGTGGGAGCTGCCAGGCCCTCACCATTGTAGCAAACACTGGCAAAAAGAAAAAAAAAAGGTTTTTTTTGTCTCACAAAGCACACATTGCCACCAGTGGCATAACAAACGCCCCACAGCCCCCCTCCAGGGCCCCACCTGCCCTGAGTGAGTCTGGAGCGGAGGCCTCCATGTTCTTTGCAGGAGGGCCCCCTCCAGTTTCATTATGCCACTGATTGTCACAGTGACTCCTGGCATTGAACAAAACTACTTTGTGTGCCAATATGCTCCCTGCGGAAGAGCAGAATGCGATCACTAACAGTCAAGCCGATTGATAGAGAAATAAAAGTTTAATGAAAACAATGGGGGTCATTACGACCCTGGTGGTCTGTTGACCGCCAGGGTCGTTGTGGCAGTCTGAACGCCGCCAAAGCTTTGCAGGTAGTGAACATGGCGACAGGCGCTGGTGCACCCTAAGCACTACAGCATTGCTGCTGGCTCGATTATAAGCTGGAGACAGTGGTGTAAGCTGTTTCTCACTGGGCCTGCAGGTGGAACCTCAGTTTCTACCCTCTGACCCAGTGGGAAACTCGTAATGGGGTCCGTGAGGAGGTGGGCGCACTGGCGGCAACCTGCCCATCGGGACTTCAGCGGATGGTGTAAACCGTCTGCCAAAGTCATAATGACCCCCAAAATGTCTTTGTTAACACCAGACCTAATTAGAAACCCAATTCCTAAAGAAAGTCACCACAGTGCACCTTTGGTATATGTCTTTGAATTATTCGCTTTAATGAATTCACAAGAACTTACAGAAGTAGACCAGGAAATTGTACTCCTAGAAAATGTGTGTTAACTGTATTTTAGCACAAGCAAATGTGCATGTGTAGATTTCCTTATGTGAAAATCTATTGAGCGATTACAAATTCATTTTTCCTCCAACCACTTGTTTCCCAACCCTTGAAGAACTTCTACTTCTGCCCTTGTCAGGAGTACATTTTCAACCTTTCTCATTATGGGGAAAGATTAGAGAAGAGCTGGTGAGAATCCTTAAAACATGCAAGTTAGTAGGTTTGCAGACTCCAAGGCATTCCAGCCCTGGAAGTATTGCTTACTGCTTCCTCCAACCTCAGTATGTAGATCTGTGAAAGGTGGCAAAATAAGGAAATTGCTATAGTAGGGATTGAAATTGCAGGTATTCAAGCCCTACTATAGTATTAGCCCTGCCATAACCAGAGAGGCTATTATCAGAGCTCTTACATAATGAGATTTCCACTATAATTTTTTGCTGCACTACGTGGCACCAAAGTAGATGTTTTACTGGACAAGTAGATTTAAGAAGCAACCTGTTCTATGGACAATTAGTATTTTATTAAATTCCACACCCCTGAGCAGCACTACCCCTTACTGTTTTACACACGGGTCCTAGGATTGAGGTCCTGGGCCCCCTTCCTGCACTTGTGGGTTAGTGCAATGGCGCTCCCTTGCCATCGATCTTCTCAGGACCCAGGGAAGGGGTCCTGGGCCTCTAATCCCCTCAAACAGGGAAGCACGATGGTGCTCCCTTGTAACAAAGATCTTCTCATGGCCCAAGGATGGGGTCCTGGGCCCCTTCCTGCCCCAATGGGGAAAGCGCAACAGCCTTCCCCTCCTTGTCGTCTGCTTTGCGGCAACCTCCGGGGCCTGGTCCCCATCCCCCCTTGGAGGAAAACAATCATCTGACAGCAGAGCTCCACACTTGCGCTGGCGGGTTGGGATCAAAGGTCACCATAATTTTAAACAATCATAACACAGCCCTCTCTTGGACTAATTTGGACAATCTTTGTCTCGTTTTGCTCCTCGTGGCAAGCCCTAGCCACCTGGAGTACTTTATTGAGACGTTTTGGCCTCCAAGGCAACAAACTCTGCAGGGAACAGGTTTCACTGGCTCCCTGCGCCAGCCTTTCGATTTGTTTTCCTGTGGGCCTCTCCTCCTCCTTGCACAGAAGCTCAGTCTTTCCCCCAACTGGTCCTCAGGGGGTGTAGGGGTACCATCTTCCCTGCTCCTGGGGAGTGCCCCACTGGCCCTGGGGTCAATCAGGGTCAGAGTCCTTGGGCCAGATGGTAGTCAGGGGGTTCCTCCTTCCAGTTGTCCATGCTGGCTGCCTCCAGTTCTAGTGTCCAGCAGAAAAGCACATCCAAGAGAGAGCTATCTTCCCTGTACAGGACTTTATAAGTGGGGTCGGGAGTGTCCAGCGGGGCTGCAACTCTGATCTATTCTGAGGTGCCATTCCATCTGTCTGTCCCTGACCCAACCTCCCTGCACAGTCTTCTGGGATAGCTAAAAATGGTGTCTCTCAGGAGTCACTTGCCTCATGTGTCTTGGGATCTCAGCTCCACCTCTCACTGAAATCACTGCCAGGGCCTCCCCCAGCAAATCTTCAAAGGGGCCCTAGTACTGGTTTGGCTCCAGAGGTCTGAACCCCTCCTTTGTGTAGTGGCATGGGGCAGGCCCTGTCCCTGCCACAGTGTGACAGCTGGCTGATTGATTCAAAGCAGTCCACCCCACCCCTTTTCTTCTCAGGAGATGACTTAAGCACAGTTAATTGCTCCTTTTGTCGGGGGAGGCCTTTGTTCCTGCAGCTGGAGAGAAAAGTAATTACCCCAGCCCAGCAGGATGTCAAATGGCCTTGTTTGTGATCCTGAGCTGAGCAAGAGAAATATGACATTCGTGGATGACCCATCTGCTTTACAGATATGTCTATGGCCTTTACAGAATTGCTCTTTTCAGACAGGTTACATTGTACATCGGTACGACTCTGGAATCTGTAGACCAAAGGGAAGTGGAGCTGTGCCCTAAGGCAGCATTCCCCATAAGGGTATATTGGAGTGACACTGCAGACAAGACATTAAACCACACTGACTTTCCCTATTTGTGTTCACCCACATTATAAGGCCTATCCAAGATCAATACCCAACCCTGCATAGTCATTCCTGTGCCAGGCCACCTGTGTGCAATTCCTGTATTGTGCATGATGGGAGTCTCCCTTGTACAGCATTCACACGTGTGCATGTGCACACATGTAACCAGCCATGTGCCTTTTACCCTTTGCTGCGCTGCAGTGACCTTATTTTTAAATACGGACACTGGTGGTAGAAATACGCAGTCCATTTGCCATGGTTTACTGTGAGTGAGCCCCAGGATATGAGGCTCCACCATGGTAAAAGGTTAAAAACCAGGTGATCAAAAAGTGAAAAATATGGGTGGATTAGAACGTCCGAACCACCTTCTCACACAGTGAAAGTCTTCTATTATTTTAAATATATATTTATATTTTCTACTTCTTTTCCAGGATGACCTGGAGGCAGCTTACACTGGGCTGGAGACTGAAACAATATCAATGGAAGAAAGAAACGTCTTCTGCGGCTCCTACAATGTTATGGTGCTCACAGATCAGTATGTATTCTCTTTTGCAACTTGGGCTAGGCCGATACTCTCTCCCCCCATATGTAGCCATTCAAAAGACAATACTCATAGGGTAATAATCTTCTGTATAAAATCATGGAGTAGATGTTTTGGCTGTGTATATCCCCTCGAAACCTGTGTACAAGTGTAAAGGAAGGAGCTTTTTGTTTGCTCCTATTGAGTTACCTTAACATTGCAACCACTTTCAAATTGTTGTGTCTCCTTCCTTCACTTGTTTCAAACAGTTGCCACCTTTTTTTAACATTGCCTCTCTCACAGGGAGCCAGCTGAGAGTATGTTACCATGGGATGCGTTTCCTAGTGTCGGATTCTCCAACGATACAACTGATGAGAGGTTTCTGGAAGCACCTAATTTTGGTACACAATGCATTGCAAATCTTTCTTGCATTCGTTTAGGATTACGTATTATCTGGCATCTGGAGAGACGTGGAAGCAGGTTCTCTAGCAACACTTTGAATCTTACTTGGACAATGGGGAGATGTAGAAGGCAGGCATAAAATCAAGAGCATTGTGGAAGTGTCACTTCATCCCTGTACTCCCAGGAGATTGGATTCCTAAATTGTTCTACCATACCCTTATGAGGGCTTTGGTCTTTGCTTGGCCTTCATAGTCCATGTTTATACACCCTGACACATTTTGTGATGGACAACATTCTCAAAATGACCTGAAGAAATTGGCTTAAATGTACCAGTGGTACACATAAGACAGTCATAGTGCATGGCCAGCTCCTCTGGCATGCTGACTGGCCATGAAAATCAGGGTAGCCACTCTGATCAGAACTTTGTGAGTATGTCGTCCAGGAAATGTGTGCAGCATTAGACAACAGGTCTTTCTTAATTCTGAGTGAGAGACCCCCAGTATTGTGAACTCTGCTTTTGAAAATGACGATTGGAATTGGCAATAGGGATCACTGTGTGGTTAAAGGGACCAAGGCAGCCAACGACCAGCTGACATAAGCATGCTTGTGGCATCGCAGCAGCTATTAAGTAGTCTATCATGGACCTCTTCTAATTGTAATTACTTGCATGGGGGGGGATCTGTGAGTGGTTGGGTATACCACATATTTTCATATTCTAATAATACACAACATATTGTGTTATAATGGTGTCACTAATGAATGCTACTCAGTAGGTACAAAATGGAATTTAAGATTCACAAATGGCTCGGCAAATTCTAAATTTTGTCACACATTAATACATTGCAATTTGCCAGTTTTGTTTTTAATGACATCCTCATTTAGAGAAAGCTGACTGGGCGCCTCACTGATCCTTCCAATTTAGAACTCCCCACCTGTTCGCCAGAGAATTTTTGATGAAGTGCTACCACTAACATGGTGGCAGCACTTTTGGCAAAGAAAGGTTGACTTTCATCCTGCCATGCAATTGTGGCATGGCAGACTGGTTGGCATTGTTCTTTCTTCAAAGAAACCCCGCCCATCAAGGCCTAGGTTTGTCTTTAAAAAGTAGTTGGAAGAAGAGCTGTTCCCCTACCTCTATAATAGTTAGGAGAGCTAAGAGATGATTTTTTTTATTGATGTCCCATTATCATCCATCCCAAAATGAGGCTATGTGAAATTGACTTTATTCTGCACATCTTTGACAACCAAAGTGACTTTTAGATGCTGGCCTTAAATTTCAGAAGAAGCAGCATGTTACCAGACTTTCTTGATCCAGAGCAGCCAGGTATGTGATTGACAAAGAACTAAGATCTGGTCTGTACTACTCATATAGCATTGGTCATATCACAAACAGTGGCTGCAAATTGCACACTAAACTTTTGCAGCCTCCCCAGAATTTTATGATGGGAATGATGTACTAATCATTCAGATCAGAAAATGGATATTTATAGGTCACAAACCTGAGTTTCAATTTGCTATCCCCTTCAAATGGATGCTCATGCCATGATGGAGGCCTGGGAAGAAGAAAAAAACCTCTGCCCTTAATGAGACCCATGCTGGTTCAAAATATATTGATGTCCAGGGAAGACATCAGAGGCAACATGCAGTGGTCTTCTGTACCAATGTCTGCGCCTCTCCCCCTGAAGCTGCCTGCAAAGGTTCTCAAGTGATTCTTCTTTGAACTGCTTTTGAATTTCTTTACCACCCTACTGTGGGTGTCAGTAACTCATCAGTGGCATATTACTGCAATTGCAGATTCAAAGGTATTTTGCTGTTGCAAACCCTGTGGTTTTGTGAATTATTTGCTTACATGATAAGAGTTAGGTGGCCCTTGAGGGTCGGGAGGACATGGCGGGCTGCAGCGGCGCTGCCGCGCGCTGAGCACCGCGTCTTCCGGGTTAGGGAGGCGGCGGGGCGAGAGCTCCCTGTGCATGCCGAATGTGTTGGCCTGACTTTTTGGATCTCTCGAGTCACGGGAGCAGCGAGCCGGCTCTGACATCGTTGTCTGGCTCCTCAGGGGCTCTGTGGAAGCGAGCAGCCCTGGAGCTTCGGTGTTCCCGGAGGGCCATAGCACAGGCCCCCCTCCGGGGAGAAGCAGGCAGGGGCAGAGCCAGCACAGGCAAAAGCTGGCTTAGCCTCAGAGAAGGCTCGTCCAGGAGGCTGCAGGAAGGTGAGGAGTGGGAGTGGAGCACTGGAAGGGCCTGGAAAGTCTTCAGGGGCCCAACAAGGACTGCCCAAGCTGTGGAACACGTGGAGTGGGGCTCAATTACAAAGTAGGAGGGTCTCGGACCCTGTTTGTTTGGAGACTGTTGGTCCTCTCTCTAACTCTGCTTGTTTAGCTGATGGTGAAGGGCCTCGGAGACCTAGGGATGAAGTCAGTACCACCGGGGCAGTGGGCCAGACCCTAAAAAAACAGTCCAGAGGTCTGTGCAGCAAAAAAAATAGCAGGGTTGCCCCTAAAATCACCCCCTCTGTGAGATCCTTCTTTAAACTTAAGCCTGGGATGGGAGTCTTCTTATTAGAGACTGTGCTGGAAAGGCACTACAAAGATGCAGGAGCAATCGGATAAAAGTTATTTTGGACTAGGGGGCCCCCTTCAAGTAGTTGAGATCCCAAAAAGCTCTGGTGAGGTGTCAGCTTGGGGGGGGGAGGGCTCCCCTCTCCTCAGGCAACTGGCAGCGAGGAGCCTCCTGCTGAGGTAACACAGAGCTCTTTGGAGGGTAGTATCCCTTGTAAGGTTCCGGCTGATCAGTCGGCCTCCTCTCGACATGCTTCTGGCAAGGAGCCTTCAGTAGAAGCGATGTTAGTCTCCCTCTCGAAGGATATTGGGAAAGGGTTCTCTATTTCAGAAAAAATCAGGCAGAGATTAGAGAGGCCTGTGAGGCTTTGGAAAAGAAGCTGGATCTCCTGTCATTAAGAACACAAGCCCTGGAAGCCACAGTGGGGACTATGAAAGAGGAAATTGAAGCGAACAAAGTCGATATTTAGGCCTTGAAAGACTCTGAGCAGGCTCTTCAGAATAAATTGGAACAATTAGAAAATAATTCAAGGAGAAATAACTTGAGGGTTCTGCATGTTCCGGAAGGGGCTGAAGGAGTTGATTTGAAGGCTTTTCTAGTATCACTTTTGAAGTCCGTGCTCTCATTAGAGGAGAGAAGAAATTGCGCGGGACATTCAGACGATACATAGAGACCCCTTCAGGAAAAATCCAAGTGTTAGCAAGCCTCGGAAAATTCTGATTAACTTTGTAACATATGGTCTGAAGGAGAACATTTTTTTAAAAGTACTAAAATTTGGATCCTTAAAAGCGCAGGATTTTTCGTTCGAAGTCAAATCAGATCTCTCTAGGATTGCCATCAACAGGCAGTGGGTGTTGGGGGAACGGCTAGAGGAGTTTAGATTATTGGGAGCTTCTGCACAACTTAAATTTCCCGCTATTCTAAAGATTATGTTCAATAATAAGATGTATAATGTGAGAGATGGGAAAGCTGCGGATGAGCTGTTGGCTACGCTTAAGTCGGGGGCAGAACGAGGGGGAAGTAACATCTGTGGCCCTAACCCGGGAATCACGTGTGCTCTAATTATGGACATAATTCGGTCCACTTTTCGAAGGGGGTCTTCCATGGGAATGGTGGGAGGCGGGAGGGGGTGGGGCACAGGGTGGGGAGCATGTGGGGAAAAAAAACAAAAAAAGGTTCCTCATTCACCTCAATCAATGTGGCACCCAGGGGATAATGGCTGGTGAGAGTAGTGAATGCCGGGACCTCTCTTCTTTTCAGATACTCTCTTGGAATGTGAATGGCTTAAGAACAAAGGGGAGGAGAGACAAAATTTCACAATATTTAAAAGATTCCTCAGCTCAAATTTTAATTCTACAGGAGACACATCTGACCAGAGAAGAGAGGGTTGATCTCTTCAAAAAGCAAGCATGGGTACACTCATATGCTTGTACGGAGCACAATTTCAATGCTCGGGGTGTTGCCATTTTAGTTAAGCATGGGACCAAGGCAGGATTAATAGAGGTACGATCGGATCCAGTGGGAAGATGGCTTATAGCTAAACTACAAATTTATGACAGAAGATTTACAGTGGCGGGGTTCTATGGTCCAAATTGTGACGATATTGCCCCTCTTGAAAAATGCTTTTCACAGTTAGTTGACTTTCCGTATCCGGTCTTAATTGCTGGAGACTTTAATGTTGTGCTAGATAATAAACTAGATAGATCTGAGAAGTGCAGGTCACTAGGGACTCCAAAATCTCAACGTTTTTTGAGAGGAGTGATGAGAGAGTGGGGGTCAAGGGATGTATGGCGGCAGAGGAAGAAAGATCTAAGGGAGTTCTCCTTTTACAATCATAAATATAAGCATGTCTCTCGTATAGATTATTTTCTTATTGATTGTAGGCTTGAAAGTTTGGTAGGTAATATTACTTATTTACCTGCCCACCTCTCAGATCACGCAGCAGTGATATTAGATTTAAAGGTGGTTGGACGGTCAGGTGGTAGTAGATGGACGTTTGACCGCACGCTACTGCAAGATTTGGAGGCCTTTGACCAGTTGCGAACAGAGGCAGAGGTCTTTTTCAAAGCTAATTTGGGCATGGCTTCTCTGTCAGTGGTACGGGACACTTTTAAAGCAGCTATGAGAGGTAAAGTTATGGGTATAGCTAGCTATAAGAATAGGCAGTGTAGGGCTACTATTTTTCAGTTGGAACGGGAAATGCTTAAAGTGAGGAGGCAACTATTGGGGAACACTGAGGAGGAGGAGGGTGAGGTTTTGGAGAATAAATTGAAAGAGATTTCAGTTGGAGGAGGTGTTGCAAGCCAGAGTCGCCAAAAGAGTAGAGGCTAGTAAATTAGCCCACTTTCAGTACGGGGAGAATGCAGGCAAGTTACTAGCTTGGAGCAAGCAAGATTTAGCAAGGAACTATATTAAGGAAGTAGAGCTAAATCAAGCAGACGACAGATCATCGAATAGTGAGGAAATGGATGTAGCTTTCCACTCTTTTTTTTCTGAATTGTATAAAGGAGAGGCTGAGGTAAGAGAGAAGGACATCAGTAAATGGTTGGCGGATGATACACTCCCAACTATATCACAAGAAGAACAAATCGTTTTGAATAGTCCGATCTCAGCTGGGGAAATCAGGAAGGTGTTGATGGGCAGTAAGGATGGTAAGGCACCTGGGCCCATTGACATTCCTATGGAATTCTATAAATTGATGGCAGAGTCAATAATTCCAGTTTTGGTAGAATTATTTGCTGCGATCTTTGAAGATAGGGCCCCTATCCCTGGTTCATGGAATGAGGCTACGATCACTTTAATTCAGAAATCGGGTAAGAGTCCGATTAAGTGTGAGTCTTACAGGCCTATCTCTTTGCTGACCTGCGATTATAAGATATTTGCTAATATTCTAGCTGATAAACTCAGCAGAGTGGTGGGTCAATTAATTCACCCTGATCAAAAAGGATTTATCAAGGGTAGGTTTCTTTATAAATTGACATACAATTTGGCGGGGGCAATAGGTATGGCCACATCTTTTGAAATGCCCTTGGCTGTGTTTACCCTGGATGCAATGAAGGCCTTTGATAGGGGGAACTGGAGATACTTAGCATTCATTCTGAGATCAGCTGGTCTAGGAGAAAACTTGTGTGGAGCTATAGGTCTAATATATAGAGATCCCATCGCTAGAGTTTTAGTAAACGGTAATCTTAATGAGCCTCTGAAGATCACAAGGGGCACTAGGCAGGGTTGTCCTCTCGCCCCGTTGTTGTTTGACTTGTATATAGAGCCACTGGCTAGGAAAATAAGAGGCAATTCGGTTATTGTTCCTTTTAAGTGTAATAGTTGGGTGAAAAAGGTGGCTCTGTATGCTGACAACCTCTTAATTTATATGGCTGATCTGGTATCTGCCCTGCCTATGCTTTTGTCCTTAGCTGAAGAATTTGGTGAAGTTTCGGGATTTCGGGTAAATACAGAGAAAACAGAGGCTATGGCTTGGAATCATTTGTCGGTGGGACAGATACAACTGAAGACAGAAATTAGATATTTAGGGATTTCATATACCCAGGATATTCATCTCCTTGCAATGACGAACCTAAAACCAGTGGTAGAGGAAGGGTGCAGATCTCTTCAGAGATGGATGTACCTTCCCCTGACATTGGTAGGGAGGGTTAATTTGGTGAAAATTATGATTCTGCCAAAACTTAATTTTTTGTATAGCTCTATACCTTTACCAATGCATAAGCAGTATTTGTTAAAGCTTCAACAGGCTATTACCTCTTTTATTTGGGCATCAAAAGGATATAGGATTTCATGGAAAAAACTGAGGACAAAGAGGGAAAAAGGGGCGCTAGCACTCCCAGACTTAAACTATTACGCTTGGGCATTCCAATTGAACTCTGTAAAAATGCTGTTTTCCACTCCTGACGCCTCGGCTATTGGTGTAATGTTTAAAGCTATGTTGGGCACGGTCAAGGGAGCCGCTAAGGGATATCTTTTTAAGTTTGGAGATCCAAAATTCTTTAAAAAAATAAAATTGAAAATCCTCTGGGATCTTGCGACAAATTGGTACTATTTGAGGCTGGCGGCAGGAGTTAGTTACTACAGCCCATATGCTCCAATTTAGGACTCTCCTGGTACCCCAGAATGTTTAAAGGATGTTTTAGCATTGCCATTGAAGAAGGCAGGGATAGTGTCTTGGGGGGATTTGTTTAGCGAAGGTGTGCCAATCTGTCTGGAAGATCTTGAGGTGAAGCTTTTCTATATTGAAGTATGTTAAAATAAAAGGCTGGCTACGGGAATCAGAAGTGCTATGTGGGGCTGCCGGCTTTTTGGAAGAATCTGTGTTAACTGAGTCCCCCAGACTTAAGCGGGTTTCAAATTGGTATTGGGAGATACTAGAAGGTCTAGATGGGGAATTTACACTGCCCTCCTCCCTATGGGGGAAGGCTTTGCCACAAGGAAAAGTGGTGCAGTGGTGGGAATCCTCTATGTCAACTCTGTTTAAGATTGCAAAGCTGGCATCTCTCCGGAGGAATCATTTGTTTACGATTCATAGAGCATATCTGTCCCCAGGAAGGCTCTCTAGAATAGGCAGCAACAAGGCAATTAAGTGTCCTAAATGTGACTTACAGCTTGCTCCTGATGTTCATATGTTTTATGAGTGTCCAGGGGTGGAGCGTTTTTGGAAAGATCTTTGTAAATATCTCTCTCATTTGTTGGGATGGGAGGTTTTGGTAGCTCTCCCTTTGATTATTTTTGGCCAGACGCAAGGGGCAGCTGGAGAAAGGCACAATGCCAGTAAAGCACACAAGGACTTTTTTATTCTATCTTGGTGGCTAGGAGGGAAATTTGTCGAAAAAGGATGGTGAAAACACCTCCCTCGCTCAAGGATTGGCTGCAAGCCCTTCTCTACTTTGCAAAAATGGACTTGGCGGTGGGAGGCTCATGCAAGAGGAAAGAGGAAATGTGGGCCCCTTTTCTTGGTTGGCAAGGAAGATGAATATGCACATAGGGAGCGTACAAAATGAGGGTTGGTCTGTTAATGTCCAATGATTATTTTTCCTCCTCCCCCTCTCTTGTTAGACTGGGTGGCGCAGGTATACCTTTTACCGCTTGATGTCTATATGAGAGAAAATGGGGGCTCCTCGGCATGATCAGCTTCTCTCGGGAAATGGTGCCAGGATTAACTATGGGGCTGATATAGGAGTTTCTGTGATGTGCATGAGGACAAAAATGTTAGGTGGCCCTCAATCACTCAGTGACATAATGACATGGAGTGCCATATGTTATCAACAACCACTAAAAAACTCTGCCTAACTTTCTTGAAGACTGAAGCAATGAAAAAAAACAGTTGCAGGAATAACTCATTTAACAGAAATGTTGAGAAAATAAATGAGGAGTCAAATGACACCTATTTGCAGGTCTAAGAATTTAGGCCCTCATTACGACTTTGGTGGTCCGAGAACCACCACAGTGTCAATGGCGGTCACACCGCCGCCGAAGAAGACCGCAGTGGCGGTGTTCCCAACAGAACACAGCCAAAACTCTGCCAGTGCGGGCAGACTGCCGCGGATGGCAGTAGGCATTTGCAGGCCGGTGGAGACCATGTTCCCGCCGAACATATTACACCCCAGCACACCACAACGATTTCCGTGGTGGTTTCACCACACGAAAAGCCTGGTGGAAACGAGGAACATAAAAGGAGATACTCATCTTCAGGAACAGACACGTCCACAGCCGCCATGGAACCCGAACTGGAAGTCTTCCCACTGCTCCTGCTGGCCATACAACTCCAGAACCAGGGACGGCGATGAAGACAACAGCCTTAAGTACACAGCCCCAGCACACACTATAGGCAAGACCATTAGTACACACCCACACACAACACACAACCCCTGCATTGCTAGCCACGCCCATGCACACACACGCAAACATACACCCACCCCAACACACAAACACATCTACATACACACTCACACACACACCACGTCCAACATAAACGTGTCATACACACACACACCACTGCCACTTTCAGACACCTCCACACACAACACCACCAAGTCACACAACCACAACACCATCGTAACCACACAAAAGCAATGGCCGAGAGACATAATGCACACCTCCACAGGAAAAAACATACTGCCAGCAACACGTAACAACACACAACAAATAGTAACACTGCCAAACAACGTGTCACATCACACGCCACCTCCAAAGTACATCACAGATGCATCACAACACAGCCACAATGACAACACTTTTCAGAACAAGTCCATAGCACAGCTCATCCACACAACTCATGCTGCTACACAAACACATCACATAAACAGAAGTCACACACCAAATCGCGCATATAAACTGTAAACTTCGCACTTGTATAGCGCACTACTCACCTGTTAGGGACTCAAGGCGCTGTACCCATACCACTGTGGAACCCCTCCTGGGTTTTCCCTGTGGGGCACCCACTCCTGCACAGCCCCAGGGTGGAGTCAGGCATCCAAGTGCAGTGAGGGCCGTTGTGGAGATTAAGTAAGCTATTGCCCAGAGTTACAGAGTGAGACCCATCAATTAGATTAGGCACTGAGGCGAGAATTATCTGGTCCAAGGGAATTGAGCCCAAGACCCGCTGAGGTGGTAATTGAACCCTGGTCCCGGGCCAGATCTCTGCATCAGGGTCTGCCGCTCTAACCATTATGCCACACTTCTCCACTTCTCCACATATACAACACATACATGTGGACGGAAAGGCAGGACAAGGCGGTAAACCTAGACAACAACGGATGACTGGTGCATATATATTAAAATAAAGGTCCAGTCATTAAAATTGACTATATACAACATAGGCCTACTGGCCAGTCCAAACGTGTCCATCAGCCCAGGCACACTGGGCAGAGTCTCTGACCACAGCTTGACTCCTGACTGTAAAGTGGCCTCCACATGGCAGGGGCATCAATGGCCATGCAGGCAGCTCAGGAGCACTGGGGGGGGGGAGGGGCTAAGGTGGGGGTTTGGTTTTGGGAGGGGGGTCCTTTGGTTTGGCTTTGGGAGTGGGACCCTTTGGTTTGGCTTTGGGGTCGATTTTGATTTTGAGGGGGGTGGCTTACCCCTTCGTATGGCCCTTTGGAGGAGGTCCCTTGCCTTTTGGGGGGTGGTAGTCTTTGCTGGGGGTGGTGGATGGGATGGGCAGTACCAGAGGTGCCATGGGAGGACTGGGAGGTGGAAGGACTGGGTATGGGGAGGGCATGAGGGCACTTGAGGGAAACAGGGACAGGGTCAGTGGGAGGGAACAGGGCAAACTCATACAGAAATGATTTTTTAGGGACACAAGGGTGCTCATGGGAAAAATGTGTGGGGGGAGAGGGAGTGGTTGAGAGGTGTGTCGTGGTAGGTGCCTTGGGTGCAGGTGCGTGGGTGGAAGCTATGTGTCTACTTGGTGGGTGCGTGTGGGCGTTTAGGTCTTGGGAAGAGGTGGGAGGAGATTCAGGAGATGACAGAGTGGATGTGTGAGTGTGTGTTGGGCTGGTGCCTGCAGGTAAGGTGGATGTGCTGCATGTGGGGGTGTTGGTAGTAGTGTTGAGTGTGCATGTGGTGAATGGAGTGGATGTATGGGGGTCTGCTATTGTGGTGGCTGTGGATGTTGTTATGACTGCATGTGTCTGTTGTCTGTGTGCATGGCCGGACTTGTGGTGCCCTTGTGGTGTCCTTGTATGTCCTTGCAAACCGTGTCTGTTGAAGTGGATGAATGCTGGTCTGACTGTGCTCTGGATGGGTGTACGGAAAGGGGTGTGGGATTAGGCACCTGTAGCGGGGGGGCGGAAGACTAAGGGACACTGGCTGCCATCATTGAGGAGGCCAGAGCCTCAAAGGATCCCTGCAGGCCAGTCAGTGCACTGTGAATGCCTCCCAGTAAGGCATTGGTATGCTGCATCTGTGATGCCAGACCCTGGATGGCATTCACAATGGTTGACTGTCCCACAGAGATGAACCTCAGGGGGTCAATAGGCTCCTCATTGAGGGCAGCAGGGCTGACTGGGGCAGGGGCAGAGGTGCCTGCGGCGAAGGAGACGCCCACTCTCCTGGGTGAGCGGGCACGAGCAACTGGATGGGGAGCTACAGAGAGGGCGGTGCTGGTAAGGGGGTTGGCAGACAAGGATGGTGCTGGGCTTGTCCCAGATGGGTCCGCCACCCCCAGGGAGCATCCATGGGAGGAGGAATCCAAAGAGGATGTTGTAGAACCAGTCTCCCCCTGTGGCACTCTCCTGGTCCCCTCAGCTCTGCTGGTGTCAGCCTCCTAGGTCCCGTGGGCTGCAGCTTCCCCACTCGCCGGTGCCCCTTCTCCTTCGCCTAATGATGTTGATGCACACACAGACAGACAACCAAAAAATCTGCTGGTATGTATGCCTTTACATTGAAATGCTCAACTTTGGAAAATCAGAGGGGAAACAGGAAGGGTCATAAAATGCACAGTAGCACAGTAGCACAGTACTTGGCACACACACATTGTTATTTACATAGACCTACCCTGTACTCCTTACTCTATCGATTTCTGCATGGCAAGGTAGCATGCCAACAAATCCATAAATAATGTGGCCAGTAACATTTCGTCCCCTGCAGCCATCTGCACCTACAGTCTGAGGCAGCTGATTGAGATCACACCAATTATCTCTGTCATAGTGGCAGGCTATTAGTGATGGCAACTCCCTGACCTCAGGTATACTGATGCCGATGGAAGAAGCTGGTCACCCGAAAGATGACAAATGTCAGGAGACAATAGCCCACAATCAAGTTCCTACCCTCATGAGTCACTGTCTGCATGGTACTGGCACACATAACCACTACAATTCCTGTCAAGGTGGCTCATACCCATAGGCGATGTGCAACTACCAATGATCTACACAACATCTACCCACTAATAGGCCAACCAAACCCATGCATGACAAACATTAGGGAGGTGTGAGCCTGTACTTACCCGCTTGTGGCTGCTATGCTGCCCTCAAGCGCCCATCCACCTCATGGTAGGCCACTGCCAAAATGCAGGCCATTAGGGGGGTCAGGGTCCGAGGGGCACCCCTCCCTCATTGGCAGGACGTCCCCAGCTGGGCCTCCACAGTCTTCTGGGCCCAGCGTCTCAGGTCCTCTCACCACATTCTGCAGTGGGTGCTCCACCGGGCATGGACCCACAGGGTCCGCACTTGCTTGGCGATGGCACGCCAAATCCCCTTCTTCTGATGGGCGCTGACCTGCATGGGTGACACAGACAGAAAGAGAAAGTCATGTAGAGTGGCATCACACCAACACCAGTTGACTTCACACATCTGCCACATCTCATGACCACACAAATGTGTCGTTATGGCCCTTCCGCACCTACTTCTTCGCCATCGGCATGCGTCCCCTACGTGTGCATCATCTCCACACCTTTCAACCACATACACATCGCCTGACAGGAACATTGGACTCATCTGCTGCTCTGGTGCCCCATACAACTGTCCATACAGGGGTAGTTCCCCATCCTCAAGCTTTACTAGTTCCTCGTGGGTGGAGGCAGGAGCCCTATCTCCTGCAAGACGTGGCGTAATGGCTCCAAGAGACAGAACACAGCAGCTCACACAGTGGAGGTCTTTCTTGCACGAGTGTCAGGAGTAAAGTGAGCTATGCAACACAAAATGGTGGTCACTGCCTCTGCATACATGACCGTTACCACCGGCGGTGATCATCATTGGCCCCTGTCTCCCATAGGCAACAATGTTATCCAATGAGGAGTTGCATGGTGGTTGCAACTGCCTACCGCCATGACATCTAAGGCTGGCGGAAGGCTGTAATCCCTATGCCATCCCTCCCACAGTACAGGTCTTATCTGTGCTATACTTCCTTGCCTCAGGCTTGTTCCATATGACAGTGGGCTTGGCAGCAGGGATGTCACAGCCTATCTTCAGTATAGTGTTGAACAATGTACTGTGTGCTTTACTGAAACACCTGGGCAGCTACATCAGGTTCCCCCAACATGCGGATTTGACCACTGTAAGATCTGACTTCTATGCCATGGCACATGTCCCTCATGTGATAGGGAACATAGATGGTTCCTCCCAGGGTCAATGAACAAGTGTACAGGAACAGAAAAAGCTTTTACTCCATCAATGTCCAGGTGGTGTGTCTTGCTGACCAGTACATCTCACAGGTGACGGACAGGTTTCCAGGATCTGTGCATGACTTCTACATCCTGAGGCGCAGCAATGTCCCACACATGATGGCACAACTACAGAGAGAGAGGGCCTGGCTCGTTGGTATGTATCCAGTAGTATGTTTGCAACTGTAATGACACCTTCTTCACATTCTACCCTGTGTCTCTACCGGTATTGTGATAGCTCCAACCTTTGTGCACATAGGTGACTCTGGCTATCCTATCCTTCCATGGCGGCTGACACCAGTGAGATATCCAACAACAGATGGTGAAAACTGTTTCAATGAGGCCCACGGCAGGACGAGGCGTGTCATCGAGAGGACCATCGGCCTGCTAAAGGCCAGATTTCAGTGTCTACACGTCTCAGGAGGCTCCCTGCTCTACAGGCCACTGAAGGTCTGCCAGATCCTAGTTGCCTGCTGCATGCAACACAATATGGCTCTGACACATCACATATGTTGAGGAGGTGGCATCTGGATCTGTGGCTGATGATGGTGACATAGACACTGATGAGGAGGCAGATGATGAGGATGTAGTTGACTAGGACAGAGTTGATCCAACAATACTTCCAATAATCTACCGGTATGTGTCAAGTGTCTTGTATGTGAACGGTTCTTCTGTCTGCCTTGTGACATAGCTCATCCTGGTGTGTGCCATCAGTGGAGCTGTAAAGAGCAGCTATCCCTCTGTGTGGGTTTGTGGCAATAACATTTTGACCATTAGGGGAGGTGTTATTGTTCATATGTCAGTGCTATGCTTACTGTGCTGTTGGCTGCCATCACATCTACAAGGGATTGGCCTGTTGTATGGTCCCAGTAATACAGTGTCAACTGCAATAGGACTGGCAACCAAGGTTGTGTCAACAATATAATAACTCATCCAGAGTGCACACAATGGACGAGTATGGCAGCTAACTCATACTAACAGTGGAACTTGGCTTTAGTTGGGTACTGTGAGCTGTGAGGGATGGACCATCTTGAATGGATGTCTTGAAAATGTGGATCTGCTATGGTATTTTGGGTTCAAATGACACGTATGTACTCGCACTAGGAAGGACAACAGTATACTGCATGTGTGTTGGCTGTGCAACAGTGACTCCTATTGTGATAGTTGTCCCTGACTTGGTGTACTTGCAGGTAAATTGGATGTGCTACTTTAGTTCCTGCCTTGATTGGTGGCTCCCTTGACACAGGATTTGAGGATGAGTCTGTTCTACTACCAAACTTGCTGCACATGCCCCCTACCCCTTCTGCCCATCATACAGACATTTGCTGGTCAATGGTTTAAGTAAGCTGACATATTGTACAACAGTTAATTTGTACATGTGACAATAAAAACAAGTTAGCAGTAGCTGTGTGCAATGGTGTTTATTGTGATTTACAAGTGCAATAGGTGATGAGTGGGAACATGGTGGATGAAATCATCAGAGCAGTTGGCCCAGCTGTAAGTAGTACAGGTCCAGTATCCAAGGGCAATGAGAATCTGGCAGTAGTATTGGCATCAGCTCCTGCAGGATGCCTGGATGGATAACCTTGTTTACGGGGGGTTCCTCAGCTACAGAGGGAGGGGTGCAAGTTGCCTGTGGGACCTCTGGCAGGGCCTCCATTCCACTAGCTGAGGTGAAAGTGGATGGCACAGATGGTGTGTGGCTAGTGGAAGGGACCTGCTGGTGGAAGGAGGACACATGCAGGATGGTTGTCAGTACCTTTAGCACCCCTGCAGTGGAGGCCATGTTGACATTGTGAGCCTGCCACTGCTGCATGGCCTCCTGGTGGTATACCCTCTGCAGCCTCTAGTTCTCCTGCAAGGTGGAGAGTATCTGGCCCATTTTGTCCTGGGATGGGTGAAATACTCCCAGGACTTGGGAGATAGCCTCCTGGCCAGACCTTTCCCTTGGGGCCCCATCCCTTGGCCCACAGTGCCCTCCCACTAACCCTGGCCCCCTGTGCCCCTGCCACAGTGTACCCACTCCCAGCTACACCACGACCTTCATCGTCTTGTGTGTGAAGGGTAGACTCAGGTCCCTGTACTGTGGGGCACACTGCTGTTTGAACAGTCCTTGAGACACAAGTTTGGGGACCAGGAGTTGCCTGTATTGTTGTTACCACAGGGGTGGGGGGGCTCAGATGTGGGCATGGTGAGGCTGGTGGTGGTGGACTGACCAGATTCCACAGATGGGCCAGGTAAGTCGTCAATGTCCAGACATCCAGAACTGTAGTCCTCACTGGGGCCTTCATCCTGGGAGGGCTGTCTGTCTCTGGCATCCTCTGCAGGGTGGCAGTGGCAGGGATGCCTGTGGATGGAGAGGAGGAGAGTTACATTGTGGAGGTGTACTTGTTTGTATCATTGTCTGATGCATACAGTGGCTGGACTTGTTTCCCCGTGATGGCAATGACATCTGTGGCACTGCAGACATTGTTAGTGGGTGATGGATTGTGGAACTGGTTCCATGTTCCATGGAGGTTTGTGGATTGTGGATAATATAGCTTTCATTGCCATGTATTGATACACAGTCAAAGCATCCAGTTATTGTAGCTGGAGCGATGGTTTTAGGTGCAGGTGTTCCATTGTGAAATGGGACTGGCAGCTTTTCATGTGTTGGGCGTCAGGCATTGTGGAAGTTGTGCTTGCCATTGTGAGTGCTATCTGTGCAATAGGGGTGGAATGTGTGGGATGGTTGCAGTGCAGCGTAGGGGCATTGGGTGATTGAGTGGGGGGAGGAAGTGTGAGGTGGGTTGAATTAGGGAGTTATAGGGTGGCGGGGACGCATGCTGTACAGGCATCGTTGGTGGCAAGGGAGTGGTAGTGACTTACCGGAATCCAGTCCTCCGATTATTCAAGACCTTCTCCTCCCATGATGTGAACTCTGGGGGAGGAGGTGGGGGCCCACTGCCAGTCTTGTTGATGGCAATGTGGTGTTATACCATGGAACGCACCTTCCCCCATAGGTCGTTCCACCTCTTCCTGAAATCCTCCCTTGTGCGTGGATGGTTGCCCACTGCATTGACCCTGTTGACGATCCTCGGCCATAACTCAATTTTCCTGGCTATGGATGTTTGCTGGACCTGTGCTCCGAACAATTGTGGCTCTTCCCTGGCGATTTCATCGACCATGACCCTCAACTCTTCGTCTGTGAATCATGGGTGTTTTTGAGGGGACATGGTGGTAGTGAAGTGGATTGGGGGGGTGTTGTGCGCAAGGGTGGTGTGTGAGGTGGTTCGGTTGGTGTGGTGGTGGGTTGTGGTGTTTGTGTGCAGTTGCGCTGTGTGTGCCAATGGTTTATCTATGCTATATATTGGGTATTGCAGTATTTCTGGGTCTGTGTGAATCGTTCCTTTTACAGTGTATTGTGGGAAGTGTGGGGGGTGTTTTATAGTGGTGTGTTTGGGTGTGTCTGGTGTGTGTATGTGTCTCAGGTGTGGGGTGTTCGTACTGTCCAGTGTGGCTTTGGGTTGTTTTGGAGGTGTTTTTTTAAGCGTAGCGAGTCACACCCTCAATGGTTTATTGCCGTGGAAGGACCGCTGTGCTGATTTGTGGGTCATAATGTGGAGGGCAGAATGTTGTTGGTGTGGTGGTGCTGGTGGTGGAACTGCCTCTCTCCCGCCCTCGGCCGGCTTGGTCGTGTGGATTTTTGGCTGGTTTTGGGCGTTCTTCTGTCTGTGACTCGTAATACGGCAATCGTGAGACTGCCAACACTGGCGGTCTTTTGGCGGCCGCCACCACGGCAGTCTTCCATACAGACCGCCAAAGTCGTAATGAGGGCCTTAATGTGTTCCTTGAATGGCAATCAATAAATGCTTTCAGGAGAAGAATGTATCATTTCTGTTTGATACCTCTCATCAGTTTTGCTGAGGAATTCTAAATCGACTGCAATCGCCACAAACCATAAACAACTAATTGAAGATACAAATTGTTTTTATAGTTCATCAGCAAGGCAATAAGCACTGCACTGGTAATGGCTGTTTTATTAGCAAGTTTCAGAAGGGAGATACAAATCCGTTTTTTTCATTCAAAACAGATGCTGGAAACAGAGATGACATGTCAATAAATGTGATAAAATGTTTTCCATTTGGGAATGCAAACACAGGGATCTTGGTTTATATATATATATATATATATATATATATATATATATATATATATATATATATATATATATATATATATAGACTGAAAACAGCAAAGGTTACAGAGACGTTATATTTAGGTTCTGAATTTACTCCTTCAAAACTATAGGAAATCCCCTGTTATAGTTAATTATCTAAAGTAACTATAACTTGTGCCCTAAGGTAACTATGACTCGTGACGGGAGTTGGCCTCAGCATATCTCTCCTGGTGTGAGAATAGGTGTAAGAGGGTGTATCTGGGATTTAGAGTGGGTGGCTGTAAGAGTCTCTATCTGGGTGTGAGAGTGCATACATCAGTGTCTTAGTGTGTGAGTCAGTGTCTGCACAGGTCTGTGAGTTGATGCGTGAGGGTGTCAATGGGTCTGTGAGTGGGTGTATGAAAGTCTGAGTGGGTCTGTGAGTGAGTGCGTGAGTGTCTGAGTAGGTCTGTGAGTGGGTGGGTGAGTAAGGGTCTGTGTGGGTGTGTGTGAGTGGGAGAAAGAGATTAAAAGAGAGAGTTAAAGGGATATAGTTTTTTAGGCTTTGATAGATGATTTGCATAGAATGAGATATTTCTGCACAAAATGAAAAAAATGTATTTGTCAATTAAAAACAGTAAGATCACCTTTCAGTATGAGCCTTAAACATTTCCAGTTGGAAAAAAAGGAGGGAAATGACCAAGGATACACCTGGACTCGAACCCTCAACGCTCAGTGTGAAGGTCTGTGACCTTCACACTTAAGCTATTCTTTTTTTTTTTAAATATGTATTTTTTTGCCCTTTATGGGCTATCTGGCACCATGAGGGGACCCTCAAGGCCTCCTCTGCAGTCCCTGACGCCATATATCACAAAAAGCGTCCTGGGAAGGTGGTGGTCCCCCGGGCTGTGGGGGGCCGGGAGGCCTCCCACATTCAAAATTATGAATGCCCCCGGGACCTGGCCCACCTGGGAACTTAATAAAAAAACAAGCGCAGGAGCTTGTGCTTTAAAAAAAAAAAAAAAAACATTCCCATGAATATTGAGAATTTGCAGCAAAAATAATTTTAAAAATGCTTTTTTGCTCTTGGGTGGGGGAGGGGAGGCTCCCTCTGGGACCCCACCACCAGAGCTAAGGGGTCAGGGTGTCTATACCCTGGCCCTTTTTCTTTCTTTTTTTCTTGTGTTTTTTTCTGTGACTTGGCTGAAGGCAAGTCCCAAGATGCCTGCCAACACTTCCTGGTTTAAAGTGTTGGCAGCCAATCTGAAATGTGCATTTCTCTGAACGAGCTCATCTTATTTCGTGAATACTTAGCGGCCAGAGATATACAAATTTGGATTTCCCTAAATTTCTCAAAAACTACTGAACGGATTTACACCAAATAAGCAAAAGCACAATCTGCGTACCGAAAGCTAGCTTTCTGCCAAAATTGGAGTCCGGACGTCCAGTGATTTCGGCTGTAGACAAGTCTAAAAGTCCTATGTGAATTAACATGAGAAATGCAATTTTTTTCACCCCCCCCCTTTTCTCAGCCCCTGCTTGACAGATCACCCTGAAACTTTTCGTGCACAACAAGAATCACTGTGACGACACTTTTTTGGGAAAATTTAGTTAAGATTAGTCAAACAGTGCCAAAAATATAGGCAAGTCACAAAACGCTTTTTGTATGGGAACATGGTCCTAATTATAACTACCTGGTGGCGACTGCCGCTAGGAGAGATATATATTTCATTAAAAAAAACAAAGGTTACAGGGACGTTATAGTTACGTTCAGATTTTACGTACACAAATCATAGAAATTCAGCAGTAATAGTTATACTTATCTCAAGAAACTGTAACTCGTATTCTAGGGTAACTATAGCTCACGCCCTGCCATGCACAGTTTTCTCATCAATAATTTTATTGCAAATGTTGCAGTGATATTAAAAATGATGTCATAGAAGATATCATGAGTGATGTTATATGTGGGGTAATTATAGCAGTGCATGGCCTGCAGGTCACAGAAGATGTGAGCATTGAACTCAAATGGTTGAAAAAAAAGGAGGACCATGGTAAAAGTACAGAAATGCAAAGGACATCACTCTTTGATCATTCTGATGTGTACAGAAATTAATCTCATAAAGAACATCCCCACCACTCTGAAATGCAGGATCACATCTCCCTGAAAAACATGTTTACCCAAGCGAAGTTGCTACCAAAGAATAAACAGTGGCATATTGGTATACTACAGTCATTCTCATGCAAGGCACTTTGGCAAGCCAATGATGCATTGAAGCCCCTTGTGCACAGTACTTCATTGTCCTTCAGACACCACTGAAGGCTACAATGTTTTCACCCATATACACAAACTGTGTCCTACTTGATGTGTGCACATGCTCACACCCAACTCTACACCTCTTCATGCTACTCATTTATGACTCCACACTTCTGAAATATATGATAGTGGCTGCCTTGTGAACACATGGGTTAAGACATCCTACCACAACACAACCACTAGCCAACAGAGAGAATGCAGCATAGTGCATGCCCTGATATAATTCCCAATTGAGGAAGGCGTTGGAGTGCAAGGTGCAGAAACAGTGATTCTTGGCCCTTCATCTTGGTCCTTCATCAAGGCTGCTGCAGAACTGCCTCATACTTCACAATATGGCATCAACAAACAATTAAAAATGATACAAAATCACCCACAAAACCTTCTTGGGCCCATAAAACAAATACTCATGCCTTTTCGTATACATCTGTCACTTGAGAATTGTCGAAGCATGCCTCCAATTAGAGTCCAGGAGATGCATCACAGGCATCTTGGACCTTTCTGCTGCCTTTGACAGCATTGATTACACTCTCTTGCTGAAGGTTGTGTCTCACACTTGGATTGATGGTACATCTTTGTCCTGGATCGGATTTTTATTTAGTGACATTTCTCAGTGGGTAGCCCTCTCCCCTTTTTCTGATTCGAGCTGAGACCTGCCAAATGGCGAGCCTGCCACCATCCTGCAAAATCGCACTTGCTAGATATCTTTTATGTTGACTGTTCTGTTATATTGGTTCATAGTACATTTTATAAGTCTTAAGCATAGAACCAGTGGCTCTCAAGTGAATATAATCTATGCTTTAACGCCATTCAGTATTGGCTGTTGAATCCTACTGATCATCACTCCATCTATTTGGACATCCTTCTGATTCCTGCTGTTTTCCCTCCCCATACTCCCCAAATTTCATTCGAGCCTATATCCTCCATCTGTAGAACTACTCCACTTAAGTTTAAGCATTTTGTAAATTGAGAATCGTGATGCATCAATTCCAAGCTCTCTCTCTCATTCCCAAGATCAACTCATTAAAAAGACTGTCTTTCTTTAATCTTGGACTGTTCCACCAGTACATCCCATTGGGTCACTGAGCATGGATTAGGGAAATGCAATATAACTTGGACTTCCAGATTACATCACCGTTCACCTGTGTTGCTATTCATCAATGCTTATAAGTATTTAAAAAAACGTGCAATTTGTAATTTTAAGAACAGTGCTTCTGATTGAATGAAGCTAGATTTAAAAAATCAGGGCAGTGCCTATTGTCTATTTCTCGATATATTTGAGAAGAAGGTCAGTTTTCTAAAATATTGATGAAAATTATTCCCTCTTTCACTCCCATTCCTCTATCGTGTGCTGTCATAATGGCATGACATTCCTGTCACATGCCATTGTATTCGTACTATCTATAGGCACCCTAAGTACTGCCACCCAACTCCTAGAAAAAGCAGTCATAAGCATGTGTACATGTGCAATGCTGTTAAATGCTCAGGCACTGCAGTATATGTGTAGAAACTACCATCATACAACTGCTGTCATCAAATACTACTGTACAGCTAACAGATATCCATCTATAGTAGAATGAGTAGGTTCTGCAGTTACATTCCATGGTTCAGTTTAATATTGTCTGGGACTGCCATCACAAGGCTCATGTGAAGACTTCTGGACTGGGAAAACCATAAATTACCCAGTGAAGTCATCAAAGGCATAGGCACAGTAATTATATGACCAGGGACTTCATGTCTTCACAAAATGTGATCCCATGTACCCAAGAACTGTACGAACACCCACCCATCCATGCATGCATCCACACAGAAACGCATGTGCATATAATTATTCATTCATACACACACCTGGATGGTGATAGGAGCACTGGGTGTTACTGAAGTGATTCTGTGTGGCATTCAGGGTGAGAGCCCCGCTCATGACTTATACGGAGTAGTCCCAGGTTACAGTCAAGGGCTGCAGACCTAGTTTGGTATATCCTGGTACAAAGAATGAGCCATGCACTGAGTATACCATATAAATACATTCACCACAGCCCACCACTGAAGCTAAGGACATGTTTGTTGAATTGTACTGATGCACAGAGCATTCAGCCATGGGCCTTTGCAACATACATACATAGGGTGTCATTACGCCAATGTGGCAGTCCAGCAGCCACTTTATGACTGTTGCGGTCAGACCGCCAGCACCACAAGAACACAACGTTTCAGCGGTCTGGTGGTTCTAATCCGCCAGGGCAGCGCTGCCCCGGGGATTATGAGTTCCTTCTCTGCCGCCGATTACATGGCGGTAGCCCGGCCATGTAAAGGCTGGTGGAGATGGGGTATAGGGGGCCCCATAAGGGTGCACCCTATGCACTGCAACATTGCCACCAGCTCAATTATGGTCCTGCTGGGCCAGCGGGAAACTCATAATGGGGCCCGCAGGAAGGGAACCACACTGGCGGTAACCTGACCGCAGGAGTTTGTTGGATGGCCGTTTCCGTCCGCCAAACTCACAATGACCCCCATAATCACTAATTACGTTCAGCAGTCAAATTTATATGAATTCATTATTTTTTTTAAGTATTGTTACCTTTTATAAAGACAACAACATTCTTAAAAGTGTCAATCCTTTTAAATGAATACCCCACAATTGAAAATGTCCGAAAATCAATAGTGAAAACACAAAAGTTATTAAAAATCACTACTATTCCATGTAAATCCTCAACCAAAAACTACACATATGTTTTCAAAGTAGATTGTCGACCACTGGAGCACTTATTGAACTATTCAGGCTCAACTACATTCAGAATTTAGGGAATTCAGAATTGACATAGAGTAGACAGACATCCTCCTCTTTTCTGTGTGTACCTGCAACATTCTGATCTAAAATGTCTCATATTTTTGCAATCATCCAGAGAAGACCTGAGCAGAGTTATCCATTATGATGGTGGCAAAATGGTGGCCTCTGGATCAGCTGACCGCAAGGTGAGACTGTACGACATCTCTCTAATGAAGGAAGTGCTGCCAGTCATTCATGGACATGCTGGGAGTATCCGAGCAGTGGTCATCTGCGAGCAGCGAGGGTTTGTGGTGAGCGGGAGTTATGATCTGAGTATTAGGTAAGAGTAACTTGAATTGTTGTGGTGCATGTGTTAGGTTGTGTTGTGTGTTAGGCTATGGTCTGTGGACTAGGGGCCTCATTGACGAGGCCTTAGCGCCACACTGCACCACCGGAGGGTAATTGTTTTTAATGGTGCAGTGTGCCAGCCCATATTTACAAGGCCACCTTGCATGGCTTTTGATGGCCTTGTAAATATGGCCCCTTTTCACACGTAAGACTGCGTGAAAGGAGCATTTCATGGGTGATTGTTGCTTGGGATGTTCCCATGCATCACCCATGGAACCCGAAGGAATCCAATACATTCCCAGATTTACAAGTCTGGGAATGCGTCAGATTCCTACACCACCTCAAGGATGGCGTAAGAGTGAGGCAACAGGGAGAAATGTCTTTACTTCTACCCTTGTGTTCCTCTTCCTGTGTGTGCTGCATTCTGCAGCACACATAGAAAGAGGAAAATACCTCTTGTGATTGTTTTTGTGGAGGAAGGTGTCCCTTCCTGCACAAAAACAATCATCCTCACAACGCAGGCCCTCCTAGCATTACAGTGCAAGGGTGTCTTTGTTGGCGCAAGCAGCAGTTTGTGCACCAGCGCAGGGGGAGAGAACAGAAATGCACTGTATCTTGTAGATACATAGCATTTCGGTGCAGGGCTCAAGTTTGATAAACACTGTAAAATGTACTTTCGTACACCCTTCAGTCTAAAAAAGTAACATATGGAGTGATGACTCACAAAAGGTTAATGAGCGCACAGAACAAATCATCTGTGGAAGCTAGTTAACAAAATAGACAGGAGAAGAAAGGAGCAATTGCATTGGAAAGCCAAAGATAAACACATAGTACGGCCTTCCATATGGCAATATATGTGGGAGCATGAAGAAGAAGGTGAAATCTCAGGAAGATCATGTGTTTGCTTAGGAAGGGTAAGGGAGATATGACATAATGGGAGTTAAGAAATGTATATTAGACATGAGGTAGAGGCAAAGTAGACGGGTGGAGTTGGGAGGGGATTTAGTCAAGGAGATAAAAGAAAAGGAGTTCAGTGACAGTGGAGTGGGTGTTTTATGTCATGAGAATATAACAGGATGGGGATTGGACAGGCTTGGGACTGAGGACTCTGAATCTACTGTAAAACTTCAGACAGTATGCTTGACAGAGTCACTTATGCGTAGAGGTCCTTTGCAGAGGTCCTCTTCTTGTATAACTAGAATTGGAGATTTCAGAGAGTCTCTGTGGTAATGATTGACATTGCCATGGACAGCAGCATGATCGAGCAGTTTTTTTCTGCCCTAATATTCTGTAAGCAAACAGGGATGACATTAAAGTGAGAAAACATCAGTTTTGGAGGAAATAGAGATGTGTACAGACTATTAACATGTTCATTAGAAATAGAAATATTATTTCAACGTTGAGAGTGTTTCTACATATTTAATGAGAAATTAATACACGTCCAGCTTTATTAGAAGCTGACTCCTGTTTTGTATTTTAATCCTCTACAATGTGGCACCTAAAGTATGTGACCGAATTACATTTATGTAATCTTGCTTGCCTGGTAAGCAAGTGTTGTGTTCAGATACCACTTCATATTGTCTGGTTGAACATGAATAGCTTAGATAGGCAGAGGCAACTCATTGGGGATTCACCATTGAGGGGTTAAGGTGTAACCCTAGATCTTCTTCTAGAAATACTACATTTCTTAAGATGGTTCACTGTATTTTATTTACAAATACTCGTTTTTTCCCTGTTGCTGTGCAATATGTGATATATCCACAACATCACTACCCAACGTGGTGGCGAGTCCCAGTAGAGGCTCAGGATGCCAAAGATGCACCCACCAAACAGAAACATACAGAGTGGAGGGAATGACTCCGAAGACTCTAAGACACATTGCACCATAAAGCCCAACCTTCAAGGCTGTCAGATTTTAAACCCATTCTGCAACATTAAAACAAATAACCTGAAATAAGCTGACAAAACAAGCAACTGAAGAACCTTACTCATTGATTTATTTCTAGGGAAGCAGTTGGAGTATGACCTGCTACCTGTGTGGCCTTTACCTTCCAAAATAAAGCCTAGACAGTCACCATAAGGCTTTGCTACCATGCAGTGCAGACAGTTAAAAGCGCGACTGGGCTGTCCATGGGCGCCCTGCACTGCCCATGTCCAGTGCATGGGCAGTGCAGAAGCACCCTGTCTCTACCAGCTTTTACATGGTGGTGCAACCTCCATGTAAAAGCTGGCGGAGAGGGGGGGTTGCAATTCCCAGCAGATTAGGACTGCCAGTCCCGCTAGTGGAGGGAAACTGGCGGTGCTGGAAGTCCAACCGTGGCGCAACCGCCACAGTCATAATGTGGCGGTCAGACCGCCACCGCGACCCTGCCAGTTTGAAGACCGCCGGGGTCGTAATGACCGCCTAAGTGTCTACTGCTATTGAGGAGCAAAAACTCAACTTGTGTAAGTAGACCATCTCATATAAACTTTAGTTACTTGCTCCTACCTTCTGTCACATGTGAGCTCCACAAACAATTTAGCAAAGAATAAACTCACCCAAGTATTGAAAACCATTCACTGATTTCTAGTACCATGACGTTGATTTTAAGATAATGTTACTCTTGTTTGTTCTGTGTTCTTTCTTCAGAAAATGGGACTATCATACTGGTGAATGTTTGAGATTTTTTCGAGGTCACACTGGAACAGTAACCTGCCTTGATCTGAAGGAGAACAGACTGACTTCTGGTGCAAGGGACTGTCAAGTGAAAGGTTAGTGAGGCGTTACTAGAAAGTTCTCAATATTTTGCACCAAATGGTTGCCATATAGACCTACAGTTAAAGTTCATGTATTACTTCAATAATAGGTTGGTTTCCCCTTCAAAATTGGTAATGGTGATTTTCCTTTTTTCCCCTTTTCTTAAAATTCTTACATCTGTGGCTACCTCTGTCACTCTTGACTTTTGCCCATGGACATCGATTAGGTCTTACCAATAGTAACAGCTCTGCCATACCTTTTTTACCCTTGTCAGCATTATTTGTCCCCAAGTCTCGGGGGCCACATAGGCAGCAACAGAAATAGAAAGCAGAGGGGCTTATTTAGTGTTTGGTAGAGAGGATACTCCATTGCAGCAGCAACAGAGTACCCTCTCTGCCAAACTGAAGGTCCGCAAATCTGATTTACAATTAGACAGACCTTAAGTATCTCAGCGAATGAGACTACTCCATATTTGTCACTGACAGACTCCTCGGGCAGCCAGATGGATTAAGGGCCAATAGAGGTTTGACCATTCGGCCACCCACCCAATTTAAAGGGGTCGAAAAGTCAGTTTTTATTCCCCCCTTATCACCATGAACAATGTGCTATTGTGCATTATTTAAATGACCCACACATCATGGAAGAAATTTCCCATGATGTTGGGGTGAGTATTTTTTGTTTTTTAAAACATAAAAATCCTACTTTAGGGTTTTGTTTTTGGGAAAATGATAACCTACTAAACATAAAAGAGGGGAGAGCTGACCCAATTATTGAGAATGAAGGCCTGGGTACTCTGTATATCAACAACATACAATACCCTCATTCACCATTCCTTGAAAAGATACACATTTAACAAGAAGACATTTTGCAACATGTTAATAATTAATTTACTTAAATGCAGAAAAAGTATTCAATAAACACAAGTACGTTGTTGACCATGCTTACAAAGCAATGCCTAATCAACACAAATAACAAATGAAATCTACTCACTGACCATCACCATTAAAAAAAACATTTCACAGTGTTTGTCCAGAGTTTTATGATCACCCAAAAATCTTTTCAAAACAAATAGTCCTTTCATAAATGTCCCATAGCGTGGGTGTAAAACAGTGTCAAATAGTCCAATGTCAAGGGCTCAGTTCATTATCATTGTTAGCACCCAAACAATCCAACGCCTCTGCCTAAGCGTTTTGATCTCCCAGGGGCTTAGTTACACAAGATCTTCATCGGGGGCCACATCTTTAAAAGCTTAAAAGAATGCAAGCACATAATATTTCTATATGATTTAATGTGTGTAAAATAAAATAGCCAATTTTGAGTTTATAATTATCTAAAATGTTCCCATCACCTCACCCATGTGAGTGCTCTATTGCTCATAAATGGTAATATCAAGGGGTAATTGCTTTAAAACGTGTCACTGCTTTTTACAAAAAAAGCTGAGAAAGATTATAGCACCACAAACCATTTGTTGATGCCATTTTCAGGAAAACAAACACAAGCTTTCTTCTTCAGCTCTTTATTTACATTTTTTTATTGTATTTTGGCTAATTTCTTGGTCTCCTCTAGGGGAACCCACAAACTCTGGGTACCTGTAGAATATCTACGATGTTGGAAAGAAAGGACGCAAATTTGACGTGGGTAGCTTATGTGGGCAAAAAGTTATGAGGGCCTAAGCGCAAACTGCCCCAAATAGCCAAAAAAATGCCTGCCACCGGCGGGGAAAAGTCCTGGCAGCAAAGGGTTAAGTCAACATTTATTGACATGTTGAAAAATGTCTGCATGTCTTGTTGAATTTGTATCTTTTCAAAGAATGGTGAATGAGGGTGTTGTATATTGTTGATAAAACCTATGACAAGAAAACTGTCAAATTGTTAACTTATTGACAGGAACCAGCTTGACAGAGATTCCTGTCAATAACTAGAGCTGGATATTGGGCTGACAGACAATTCTAAATTTAGAGGGTGAGTACTCTGCAAGGGCGATGGAGCATTTCACACCATCACCATGATGGAGTACAGTTTGTCTTCCAAAGTCTAAATCAGGGCCACAGTTTTAAGAGCCTTGTTACCCTTCCCAGTGCTGCCTCTAGAATCAACTGCAGCATCAAATGAGAGGCTTTTGAGGAGATAAGAAATTGAACAAGGAGTCAACCATGTGATTTAATGTGGCGTTACCCCTGGCATTTTGGTGAACTAACATCCATGCTTGTGGTGTATGTTTATTCTTTCATCAATTGCTTTGTCTTTTACAACTGTGTTGATGCACAGAACCTAATCATTTTGGATAAGGACATGGTTTTCATCACTGCAATTCTGTCCTCTGCCTGCATGGCAATCATTAGCAAAGTTACAAATGGCCTTAAGTAAAAATATGTTGCCATATTTAGACTAGTGCCATGGTCAATTGTTACTGTTCACTTACATGTGTCATACATTCAGGACTCTTTCAAAATTTCACTATCCTTACCAGCCCAGATTATGTGTTACTTTTTTTAACCACTTAAGATTTTGAAACAAATGTTTCAATACTCCCAGAGTCCAGTTATTGTTTCTGCTTGGAGCAACTACAGGAATTCCCTATAGTCAAGCTCCAAGTCTACCTAATAGGACTGTTATACATTACGCAGAATGTGGAAGTTCAGCTAATGATATGAACCCATCAACAAAACAAATCTCATCTAACCTTGGTATCTTTTAAGTTCTTCCTGCATTCTTGTCAACAACTGTATTCTGGGAAGGTCTGTTGAGAAGCCTTCTCTTTTTTAAATATTTGTTTATTGGAATTTCCAAATAGTAAACAAACAAGCAACAACTGTTTAGGATCAGTTTGTACAACACAAGTTCACCTGTTATTGACTGTCATTTGTTAATCAGTGATAACCAACACGGGTCTAGTGCCACAGACAACATATGTCCCCTCTCCAAGACAGTACATAGAATCAGACTCACTTAATGTATCCCAGTAGTTGGTAGTAACGCAGGAGTGCCAAATCGGGTCTCTCTGTGGAAGGCACCTACACGTCGCTTACAAATCATTTTATCAATTGTCAAGCGAAAATGCAACTCCTAGTATCCATTGTGCTACTTTGCATGGAAAAATAAACATGAAAGGTTTTACGTTTTTCTATAAGAGGAGGAAAAATTAATAAAAGGGAAAATGCCTCGCTGGTAATCTTATAGCTCTTTATTGAAGATGAAGATTAGAAATTGATAAATCAACAATCCACTAAACTTCTTTTGACATCAGGGAGAAGAAAAGAGCCAAGCAAGAAATCAGTTGAGGAATCTAGAAAACCAATGGATTTGGCTTTCTGGATTTGATCTCTCGGAACCACTCAATGAAACGTGTCCCTAATATTTGCAGTTACATTCTGTATGTCTTATATGTCTCTCATTTACAGCCACTATTGTGAATGCCAGAATCTACATTTGGCCATTCACTGCTGTGATGCAACAACAGTAGGTGACAAAACTTGTTTGTGACTATTGCTTTGCCATAAAGGAAATCCAGGCTGATCTGGCAGTGCTCTCTGAGATAAGGAGGAGGAGCGTCCCCTACCCCTCCCCCAGCAGCAGCAGCTGCAAACCTTTTCCCAAAAAACAATCATAAACTGTGTTTATGATTGTTTTTTGGGAAAAGGGTTGGGAAAACGGTGGTGATGAGCAAAGAGGGGGAGTGCACACTCCCCCTCAGGGCGCATGTGTGTTTGGCCAGCCGTCTAGGGCGGTCAAACACACATCCGCACAGGGCTCTCTCCAGTGCATCAACACAGTTGCTGGGCTTGAGAGAGCCTGCACAGGCTCCCAGTCTGCCTGAGAGCGCCCTGGCTGTGGGCGCTCCCAGCCAATCCTAATTCTGCTCTAAGCAGCGTCAGGATTGGCGCAGGGCAGGCTGGTAGAATGTGCCTGCCTGCAGCGAGACAGGAGGAGGCAGAGTAGCGGCGCAGGAGCAGAGGTAAGTGTTTTTAAAAAAACAAATTGTATTTAATTGAATTCTTCTCCCCCCCTGCGCACGCGCCACCCTGCCCCTTTTAATAAGCGCGAGCCGCAACTGCAGTGCAGTGATGGCTGTCTGCTCCCATGGGGTGCAGATTCTGAAGAAAAGGCACAGAGTGTGGTGGGTGGTAGGGCGCTAGGTATTTTTGTCTGTTTTTTACATTTGGGACAGGGAGTAGAGAGCGTGTTATGCATGGCTCCACTATCACACCTCTTCCTCTGCATAGAAAATGCAGATGATTTGGGGGGCAAACATAACAAAATTATAGATGAGTAAAAATTGAACAGCAGGACTATTCCACACCTCGGGGTTTCGAGTGCCATCATAGACAACCTGAGCTTAAATCATTTTGTCTATTTGATGTCACTCGGGCCCCTCAGTGAATATCATGTCTGTTACTCCTTGTTTACTCATATATAATTGTAAATGTGGCATCTTGGTATATCACGTTTGCATAGTTCGTACCCTTCAGTTGGGACTACAAAAACTGATTGCTTCCTAATTCATAGACATTCTTATTTAGAGAAGGTTGGTTCCATGCAAAATCAATGTTAAACGTTTGTTAAGGTTATTAGCTCACATTTAACTGTGTTTTGCTATTTACAGTGATGTAGTATCACTGTATTACAAATGATGCAATACCTGATTTGTAATGCCTCATTATAGCACTGGAAACCCCTAGCTGGTAGGGTCAGCAAACCTCTGCTAACTAGGCACCTGTAAACTTGATCACATTTGCACTGTTTCTGTGTATTGTTATTGTTAAAAGCTAACACTTGTGGTAATACTATGATTACTGACGGCATCACCACTAGTACCGCGGTGTGGTATTTCCTGAAATTTTCTATTAAACTGTTAAACATACAGAGTTATTAATTTATTATCCTGAAGTAAGAAGAAAAATAGTATCTTTTAGCAAATGAAAACTATGTTAAAGAATCGATAAGAAACAGACTTGGAGGAGTCTGCTGGCCATGGCATATTTAAGCTAAATTTGTCAATATTTGCTTAGCATTATTATTGAAAGCTGAGTATCCACAATTGAATATCTGCACGAAATAATGTACTAAAACAAATAATATGTTACAAATGACACCTGGTCACTGTTAGTGTTATATTCTTTTGCAAATTGTAATCAATATTTGCTCTGTTTTTACAGTGTGGAATGTTGAAACTGGAAAATGCCTTATGACTTTTAAACATAAAGATCCCATTTCGGCAGTGAAATTGCACAATGACTTTATTGTAAGCGGCTGTGAGAAAGGACTGGTGAAAGTATGGCATGTACCAAGTGCTCAACTGATCAAGGTAAGAAGAGAACAATGGCAGGGGTTAAGTAACAGGTAGCTTCATAGAGAGGGAAGAAAAAGATTACTATGAAACAAAGTTGAAAGGGTGTAACTTGACTGGAGCGTAGGTCAAAAGCAGCAGCAAAAACAAGGTAATGGATGGAATGCATAGTTGACTAAATTCACCACTGGCAGTTGTTTGGGATGATTTGCCCACCATGCCACTTCAAACAAAGACCTGCTTTATACAAATCAATACAAACCCAGCTCCTCCTGGAAACAGTCTGTCCCAAACTGCCAGGCAAGGCCCCCTCCTGAAGGGACCACATGCAACCTCAGAATGGTTTTGACCTACTTAGGTCTTCTCAATGAGGTGTAGCTTGATTCCTGTGGTACAGTGAGCACAGGACCCACATCCCTCGCTAACGCGTTTCCTAAAAACCATATTAAAATAAACAATTTTAGATTTAATTTTTTATTATTTTCAAACCTGTGTTGGGCTAAAACCGTCACTGTCCTGTCCACCTAGACAGATGTTCAGTCAAGCCATTGCCTATTCTTATACCCCTGAGGCAATCTTGCAAACGTTCACTGAAATCCCCTGAATGAAAACATGGTTAGATACTAGTCATTAATCCAGTACTGTAAGCATTCTGTACAGTATGTGTATGTGCATTCTCATTTCTATAGTCTAATTCTCTTCTGTATGAATTAACAGGTATGGAAACGAAGAGCATGCATGGTGGAGTGGAAAGGCACTATTATACCAGGATGTTTTAGCTGATCCAAAAAAGCTTTTATATCACCCTTAGCTTCAGACTACAAAGGGTATATTGTGCTTGATCTTGAGGCTCACCCCTTGAAGGAATCATGTGTAACAGATTTTTTGTCGCACCCCACTTGGTTTCTATATAATGCAGGAGTTTGTTTTCTTGCACATATTTTCCCTGGTTTCTTTAGGTACTGTGGGCGTGGGCAACCCCTATAATTGTACACTCCTAAATATTACCTTAAAAACTCATCCTCGGATTGATGAATTAGAGCTGGAGTTAAACCTCAGTTTCATGATGCAATGAGTCCCCAAGATAAGGCACCCCACAACATATCAAAATACAGTTAAGTAAACACCCACTCAATATTTGAGTTACAGGTCGAAAATAGAATTTTAAAGATTTATTATAAAAATTCAAAAGGTGCGGTACAGAAATCATGCATGCCAAAGCATAAAGTCAGCACCGTGAAAGCAGTCAGTAAGCAGTGCATACAGAGTAGGTGCAAAACCAAAATAGTTCTAAGTCCCAGATGAGCAGCAAAATCAAAGTGGAATCAGGCAACCTCCCTTGTGGCATCGAAATACGTTCTGGCTCAACCCTCAAAATAAGGGGTTTAAATGGACAGTGTTGCATACAAAATCATCAATTTCTGCAGACTTATCATGGGGAAAGCTAAACTATCACCTAATCACCAAATCAGAGTACAACTTTATAAAACTTCATATTGCTTTAGCATCTAAGCTCTTTCACACTACATGAATATTGATTCTCCCCACTCTATGCTAATGGCATCCAAAAACAAAGTGATAGATGGAATGTTTGAATTAATCTCAGCCACTGGTGATCTCTCGGGCGCATCCCAGTTCATTGGTTTTTGCCCACCATGTCACCTTGGTTTGGACCCAGCCATATTCAAATGAGCCTTGACCCTTCTGCAGTGGGAACAATCCAGTCTGAACTGCCAAGACAGGTCCTCTCTGAACCGGAACTCAAGCAACTCAAAACCAGTTTTCCTTTTATTATGGGCTCATCGGAAAGGTGTAGCTTGAGTCCAGTGACACATTGAGTCTGGGAACCACATTTGGGCATGTTTTCATTGAGAACAGCAAGAACAACGTCAATATAAATAAACAAACATGACTCTGCATGACTGCGTGTTGCAGAAGTAACACACCATGTATGTGCGAAAGGAGTCATCCATTTTCACCTAGATGGCGGCAACAGTTAATATGAGGCCTAGTTACATAAGCCAGAAAAACACACTTTAGTACATCATCGCATTGTCGTTTCAAGTGCATTAGCACTATGTCAATGTGTACACTTTAAGTCAAGAGTAAATCCACATTCTGCACGTTGTCAATAATGCACAAAAATATAAAAAGCACAGAAATTTCAACAGTACCGACAAGGAAAATGTTTGTTTAGTTATCTCCTCACCGTATGGCTGTACTGCTCACAAAACCTGGTAGCTAGTCATCCTCTGGAATAATGATGTGCTTCTAAAAAATAAGACCAGACTGTAGCTTTAATTTGCGCTATATAGCTCCCTCATTGTGTATTTCTACTTCATAGACTATCTGGGGGATTTATATGCCCATCTCCTGTCACATGCTGTATATACTTCTTTGTTGGCATCACCACCAGATGCTCCTTTGGAATCTGGCAAAATATTGTAACTTCTGCTGCGTGCAGAAGCAAGCGCCATTCCGCACAAGTATCTCTAGTTTGTAGGGATTCCTTCTTTGTTAAACCAGCTATCTTTTCTTTAGAAAGTGAGTCTTTCAGAGCAAACCTTTCTCTTCCTTCTTTATATTAACTTCTCATTCACTCACCTGTTAACTTTTCTGTCCGGCATACTTGCCCTTTGTGTGATACTCAGTCTGTTCAGTCCTTTCTGTCCTTTTAATGTCCCCAGAATTCTGTAAATAACTAGAAAGGCTATCAGAATGTTGATAGCTATCTAGCTTCAAATTCTATTACATCCCCTCAAATATATTCACCCCTACTGGACTCCTGCAGTGGAGGAGTTCCAGTTATGGTTTTTTGCTTCACCTTTTGATTTCTCTTTGTCTACAACTCAGCTTTCTCCTTGCTGGAGCCCTCATTCTAATTTTTTGCTTTGAGTTGTGGTTTCACAGATCGAGAGCCTGAGGTATCACAGCCCATAGAGGTGTAAACCTCTGAAATAATCTTTGGATGTTCTTGTTCACAATCTGGAATGGGAAACACTACCACCCTCTGGCGCTCTGCCAGAACTGCAGCTTCCACTCAACTATTACTCAGTATTATCAAGGAGACCATTTCAAAATCACCTATTAGTTTCATCACTAAGTCAAGAGAAGGTGCAGAAACTTGCTCGTTTTGTATTTGTTTTCTGTAAAACGTCAAAGGATGTAGCATGTGTAGTAGTATAAATACTTACATTTGTTGTTCCCCACATGGTACACTGTTCTATGGGTAGTACCATACCAAGTGGAACAAATTGATAGTATCCTATGTGCATCCTGGGGTGTTGCGAGAGGATTTTGTTCGTGCTTTGCTTATGATCATTAATAGTTTGAGGACTAAACTGCCTGCACCGCAGAATGCGTGTGTTGTGCAGGACTGAGAACAAACACTGCCATAGCAGTTCACTGTAGAACATATTGTTGAAGTCACCTATAGATGGCCACTATCTCGTTTATTAAATGCCCTGCAGCAGCAAAATTCGCTATAGCAGGTTATGGTGTTCACCCAGCTAATACGGGCCCGGTAGATCCCTAGCTAAGAGGAGTTGTGTAGCGGGTGCCCTGAAATGTATCCCTATGAAATTAGATTGCTCCATTATCCAACAGATTTAAAACGTGAGGTTCAAAATTTGAAATCAAAACTAGGAAATAACCTAAGTCAAGCACTTGACAAACTTACAGTAGAAAGGACACCAATGTGTCCATACTAAAGGAGGTAATCAATGTTACAACGGACATCTGTGCTAACAGTAATAAGTTAATATCTTGGTTGTGTCGTCCAGAATTACTCACAGGCTACAAAAATGTGTCACATGTATTGGTTGCCTTTAATATGATTTCTAGATAATTCTTCCATACCACGGCCCAGGAATAGATCCTCCTAACTCTGGCGTTGATATACAAACAACTTGGTCAATGTGCCACCCTAGGACAGAAAGCCAGCTGGACTGCAATCACCACACAACCCACTGAGCACTAAGTTGACAGGTATACATTTACCACTGATAAGACACGTTCTGGCATGCCCCCATGTGCAACCCTCCGTAGTTGGCTAAAATACACTACACTTTCCTGTCTCAAGCATAATGGCATGCAATTTTAGAGCCATTCCTACAACTCCAGTGGGAGCTAAGGCAGCTGTAAGTGGGTCACCCCTATTTTCTACATTCATCAACAATCTGCAACGCTTTAAACTTTTCAGTTCTGGAAGTAAACACCCACACCTTATAAACATTCTTATTACATAGAATTCACCTCTATGGCAGTATTACACCTACTTAACATTGAGACATGCACAGACATCAACTAGTGAATATCTATTCTCAAAAGGAGTTTTAGCTTTTTCCCAACAGGTTTGGCTTTAAGTCAAAACCGAATTTGAAATCTACCTCTGCAGCACATATCAGGTACGGTCGCCTTTACCTTGTTTAACAAGGAGTACTACTTGCAATCCATAGTTTTATTAATTGATAAACAGGGAATGCAGCCCTTCTACCCTAGCCTTAAAGGGCAGCGGGACCCTTTCCCTCAGAGCTGGCTCACACACTGTGTCCCGGGACACAGTAGCTCCTAGGCCGCTGGAGCCTGGGCAGGGAAGGCAAGCCTGCTTCCATCCGGCAGGAGCTTTGAAAATGCTCCTGCTGGGTGGGAACAGACCTCTTATGGGCAGGAAAACTATGATTGCTCCCACCTAGCGGGAGCAGGCACCAACAGTTGCTGCTGGGCGGGAGCAATGCCGGCTCCTAAAACACCTAGGATGGGTGCCTGAAGGAAACAACTTGGGCCCTTGGGCTCCACCTGTGGCCTCAAATGTACTGTTTGGTGAGTGCCCTGCATAGGCACTGGGGCACCCACCCTGGGGTCCCTTGTGGCTTTAGGGAAGTGGGGGAAGTTGCCCATCCCCTTATTAGAAAAAAGGGCCTGGGGCCCACAGTGGCACAGGAGGGAACTGCACAGCCCCACCCCTCCAAATATGTTTTGGCACGTGGCCTCACTTCTCTTAAAAAGTAATTACAGCCCCAGGGAATGGGGTCGCTAGGTCCTGAAAAGGCTCAGGACGGAGGGCTGTACACAACATTCCTCTTTTTTGGACAAATTGGCCCTGGTAAATGGCGCCAGCCTAAGTGTGGACAGGACCTGTGCGACCATCTACATGCTGCGCTTGCAAGTCGTGTGTGGGGTTGGCGGCTAACAGTGGGTTAGATGCCATCCCTGGCAGCAGGCCAGACCCTTCAGCCAACCCCACCCTGCACATAGCCAAAGGCCATGAGCGGTGGCAGCTTGGCTGTCTGCGGGAGGGATGGCTTTACGTATGGTAATAAAATATTACATTACGTTACAAAAAATCCTAGAAATCAACTGAAAATACCTAACGTTTACAGTGACTATAACTTGCAACCTCGTCATGCGCAGCTAATTACCCACATATTACATCACTCATCCCATGATGTATCACTGATAACATAACTGGAACATTTTATATTACATCTTTGATGCCAAGACTATGCATGACAAAGGTGCATGGTATAGTTACTTAGGGGCGAAGCTATAGTTACTGGGGATGCATATCTATAACTGGCGAATTTCAGTGGTTTATTGAGTTTAAAACATTACGTTGTCACTGAAATTTTCACCTAACGATAACATACACATATTGTGTGAAATTGGGTAATTGGTTGTGTGGGGTGATAGCCCTCTGCAAGTAATGACCACAATCCCTTGCAGGTAAACCACAAAAACTCACTAAATTTACCTGTGCTTAACCCTGAGTAGCATGACAGTCAGGATTAACCTAGAGGCAACGTGTAAAGTATTTTTGGAGCACACAAACAGTAATCAAGTGAAAACACAAGACAAGAAAAATCTCAAACCAATTTAGAAAAGAGTACATTTTAATAATGTATTTGACACCAAAATGACGAAAATCCAATCAGTAGTACCAGAGATATGATTTTTTAGAATTTTTTGTGAAAACTGGCACCTGAAAGTTAAATGCACCAACCGCATGAGACTGCGTCAAAGTGGAAAAATATGGCCAAACGCAATGGAGAACAGTTTGGATACAAGAAGTGGATTGACCCCGATCAGTGATTATCGATTGCCCTCGGTCATAGAAAAAAAATCTGAGAAAAAGTGCCTGAAAAGGTAAAGTTCACCGGGCCAAAGCTGCAGGAGATGTCTGAGAAAGGAGCGTCTTCGTCAGATAGACTTGGGTTGAAGCCTCAATTAAAATTTCTAAGTTTGGTCTTAGTCTCTGAAAGGGAAGTCAAAAAGCTGCAGCAGGATGAGACAGGTAGCTTTAACCGAAGACGGTTCTGTGAGGCCGGAAACCCATTTGGCAAAGGATTGTTGAAAAGGATTTGTTGCTGCATGAGAAGCCACAAAGTCAATTCAACTGGTGATGCACCTCGGGCAGATTGGAGCCGGTTTGTTCAGGTCTTCCCCTAGTTCTCAAGGCACTTTTGGGACAAAATTTGTCTATTTCTCAGTTTTGGATTTTGGCCATCTGGGACCCTTAAGCACCACTTCAAAGATTTCAGGACTTGTGGGGGAGGGCACTACTTGGAGGGTCAGGACTCATTCAGGCGGCGTCCAGATGTGGATTCAAGATGGTGGAAGCCTTTTGTGTCCCTGTGGCTCTGAACAGGAAGCCAGCACACTATCCCTTGTGAGTCACTCCAGAGGTTCTGGGACAGTTGAAGATCCATTCCTTGTACCTAGACAGAAGTGGCAGAGCAGGAGGACAAAAGGGCAGCAATCCAGCAGGGCAGCAGTCCTTCACAACAGCAGTCCAGCAGAGTAGCAGTCTTTCCGGCAGCACTACAGTCCTTCTTCCTGGCAGATTATCCACAAGTTCAGAAGTATTTAGGTTGAGCATAGCAGAGCGCAAGCGCTGCTTTTCCGACGTGTTGGTATCTATATGGGCTTTTAACCACGGCCACCGCACGCCCATCACTACCTCTCGTTCATGGTCCTTTCTTTTCATTGGTAATGAGCTTTACGTTTGCCCCGCCTTGGGGCAGTTTTGTTACTGCCTTGCAGATCGATCCTGTTACATGGATAATTGGACTTTTGATGATAACTTTGTGAGGAAACTTATTTTTCCTTTTGTGTGTCTCCTTCACGCTTCTGGCGACGCTTTGAATCTGCTTGGTTTTTTCAAGGAGAGATTCTGCTCACATATTCCTGTTACTAAAATTTCATTCATGTTTTTGTATTCGGGAGTTTTAGTTGAGTGTTTTTGTTCTGTGGTGTTGGCAGTCTTTCTGAATCCAAGAGTCATCCCTTCATTTTACTAATACTCAAGAAGGAACCGCAGGTAATGGAGCAGAGGGGCTGGCGTCATCACCCTGGAGGGGATCTGGGTGCTGTCCTGTTATTAATCCCTTGGCTAGGAGTGTAAAACAGATCCAGATGGATTGCTGCCGTTTCTACATTCAGTAACACTTCATTTAGAAGTATGACAAGCTTGGGATCCCCCGAACGACTGCCAGTTACCTAAATATTTCAGAACGAGTTGACTAAAGAGCGTGGAGAGATTGTGGGTGCATAGTGAGAGCTACAATTTTCTGAGCAGTAAGGAATTCTGGACAAGTGCCCTATTGCACAACCATCTGGTGATGCACACCATATTTCCTGAGCTGGAAAGAAGTCCACTCTACCTCAGCATTGGTTTTGTGTGCACAGTAACAAGCACAGGGTAACAAATAATAATGCTGTGATGGAGACATTGGCTTTCCTGAAGAATGGCTGAGTAAACCGACTGTAAAACAGCTCTGCACTAAACCACAACTAACCACAAAAGAGATAATATGAACGGTGGGGAAACCGGTTCCAGCACTGACGCTTGTGATCTTGCGCAGATCATCGTTTGAAACCTGAGTCAGCTGTTGAGGAACATTTCAATATTTAAATATCTAAGTGAATCAGCCTTGCGTTCTGCCATTCCCAAACGAGTTGTGTCATTAGAGTTCTGCATCATACATTGAACCCGAGAGGCGGTCTCTCCTTGAGATGGGTTGAGACGCCCCCGCCTCCTCTCCGAGGCCAGGAGTGGAGGAGAAGCTCATAGCTACGTCTTGATTGCACCTCCATAATCAAAAGGGCAGGAGGTCACTGCGCTTTCTCTTTTGTGCTGCTGACGCGTCCTACAAGGAAGAGAAACAAAGCACTGATTCAGTGGCGCACAGCCAAGGCCGAAAGTGATGCTCTACCAGGCACAATGTTGACATTTTTTCGTAAAAAGCATACCTGGAATCTATAAAGTATTCTGGGGTATAGATTAGTTAATTTTTTTCTTACAGAAACAGAGGTTTTCCCAATTTCCCAGTTATTTACCTTTACGGTTGGTAAAAAAAACTTGAATTTCTTCATATTAGTTGAATGTTTTTTCCACATGTATGGTGGGATATTTTCTCGCAGCACGCTAGAGTTGCTCCGAAAACTGATGTGTTACTGTGAGGGAAGCTTACACTGCTGGTTCCTCTGCTGTGTCTGCTGTGTGTGAGTGAATCTTGCACTGCTGCCTGTGCTTTGTCTGCTGTGTGTGAGTGAATCTTACACTGCTGCCTGTGCTGTATCTGCTGTGTGTGGGGGAAGCTTGCAATGCTGGTGCCTGCAATGTATCTGCTGTGTGTGAGGGAAGCTTCCATTGTACCTTCTCTGTGAGAAAAGCTTGCACTGTACCTTCTCCGTGAGGGAGCATGCACTGCAGTCTGTACTGTATCCACTGTGTGCAAGGGAAGCATGCACTGCTGGTGACTGTAATGTATCTGGTGTGTGAGGAAAGCTTCCATTGTACCTTCTGTGTGAAAAAAGCTTGCATTGTACCTTCTCTGTGAGGTAAGCTTACATTGTACCTTCCGTGGGAGGGAAGCTTGCAATGTACCGTCTCTGAGAGGGAAGCTTGCCTGGTACCTTCTGTGTGAGGGACGCTTGCATTGTATCTTCTCTGTGAGGGAAGCTTGCACTCCTGCTGTGCTGTATATGGTATGTGAGGGAACCTTGGACTGCTGCCTGCACTGTATCTGTTTCTTGTGTAAGGGAATCTTGTATTGTGCATTCTCTAAGAGGGAAGCTTGCACCGCTGCCTGCACTGTATCTGTTCTGTGGATAAGGGAAGCTTGCATTCTACATTCTCTGTGAGGGAAAATTGCACTGCTGCTGTGCTGTATCTGCTCCATGTGTAAGACATTGCATTGTGACATGTGCATTGTACATTCTCTGAGAGGGAAGCTTGCCCTGCTGCTGTGCTGTATCTGTTCCATGTGTAAGTGAAGCTTGCATTGTACGTTCTCTGAGAGGGAAGCTTGCACTGCTGCTGTACTGTATCTGTGTGTGAGGCCAGCTTGCAGTGTACCTTCTGTGTGAAGGAATCTTGCACTACTGTTGTGCTGTATCTGGTGCATGAGGAAGGCTTGCACTGCTGCGTGCACTGTATCTGTTCCTTATGTGAGGGAATCTTGCATTGTACATTATCTTAGAGGGAAGCTTTCACCGCTGCTGTGCTGTATCTGCTATGTGTGAGGAAAGCTAGCATTTTACCTTCTGTTTGAAGAAAGCTTGCACTTCTGCTGTGCCATATCTGGTGTGTGAGGGAAGCTTGCACCGCTGCCTGCATTGTATCTGTTCCTTGGGTAAGGGAAGCTCTCATTGTAAAGTCTCTGAGAGGGAAGCTTGCACTGCTGCTGCCAATCTGCTGTGTATGAGGGAAGCTTGCATTGGACTTTCTGTGTAAGGGGAGCTTCCACCAGTTCCAAAATAAACTACCTATCCCTCTCTATCTTCCTTTCTATCTATTCTATGCAGCTCCTACCCATATATATTCACCATACCACATAGTTACACTACACAAATACACTCAGTACCACACAATTCCACACATAACAATTCATATACAAACCCTAAATTTCCACTTCACAACACGTACATCCACTACACTCCAAACCAAATCACATAAATAAAAGACATTTGCCCTCATTATGACCCTGGCGGTCTTCGCCATGGCCACAGTGGTGGTTTCTCTGCCGAAAGACTGGCGGTAAAGACGGTCACATTATGAGTGTGAGCCACATCCCCGCTCATACCGCCAGGGCGGTTGGACATGCTGGGCTGGAGATTAGCATTTTCGACCCGGCGGTCCAACGAAGACCGCTGGTAGTATTAGGAGACGGCTTTCCACCAGGATTTCCGTGGCAGTAGCACTGCCACGAAAACCCTGGCTGAAAGGCTAGCAGTGTCAGGAAATATCTTTCCTGTCACCAGCAGTTGACTCCCCCACACCCCCTTCAAGCCCAATACCCCTCCACCCCCCTCCATACCAGAACCCCTGACCCCCCTCACCGGAACCCTCTTCTAGTACAGCTCCCCCTCCCCCAAGTGCCCACCCCCCTTTCTAGGACAGAGCCCCACCCCCTTCTAGTACAGCACCCCCAACCCTCTTCTAGTACAGTGCCCCCTTCCCCCACCCCCCCACATACATGCACACAGACACCCTGCATACACTCATTCACGCGCCTTGTATACACTCATACACCAACACTGACATACATGCATATACTCACAAGCATCCATACATGCATACACTTCAACATTCATAGACGCACTCACTTCAACATTCATACTTGCATTCCACCACGCATACACATATACATTCACATGTGCATACACACACCCATGCACACACATGCATACACATACACGCACACACGCAGACAACACCCACATGCACACAAAACACCCATCACCCTCCCACCCCCTCCCCTGTCGGACACCCAACTTACCTTGGTTGCCGAGGAGGTCGTCCGGCAGGGAATGGGAACGGGCACTTCCACAGCTGGCAGCACCCTGCCATCAGGACACTGCCAGGCCGTATTACATGTCATAATACGGCTGGTAGAGTCCTTTTGGCGGGGTGGGGCCGATGGTGGAACAGCCCATGCGTCTCTGACCGCCAGCATGACTACTGGAATTTTCCAAAAAAGTGTGTCCAAGAATCTGGTTTTGCATAGGAACTTTCGGGGTGATCTCTCAAGTGGGGGCTGAGAAAAAGGGGCCATGTCCCATTTTAATTGCCATAGAGATTTTAGGCGCGACTACGGGCTGAACTGCAGTATGAAATTACATTAAATTTAGCAGGAAGGTAGCTCGTAGTCCAGAAAGAGTGTTTTGTTATTTGGTGTAAATTCCTTCAGTAGTTTTTGAACTACTAAAAGAAAACCAAATTTGTATATTTAGAGGCGCAAAGGATTCACAAATTTGCCCTATATTGTGCAAAGATCTGATTGGCTGCCAACACTTCAACCAGGAAGAGTTGGCAACCATGTTGAGACTCTGCTTTAGCCGAGTCTGAAAAACAAATGAAATAAATAGGAAAGGGCAAAGGGTACATTTACCCTAACCCCTAGCCTTGATGCAGGGGTACCCCTACTATATCCCCCACACCTCACTCCCACCCACGGCTTAAAAGTATTTTTTTTTAAAATACAATCACAGCGAAAATCGCGGAAAATACACAAATTTTGCAGTTTTTTTTTTTAAAAAGCAAGAATTTTCTCCTGGGCTTGCTTTTCATTTTGCCCACAGGTGGGCTAGGTCCTGGGGGCATTGCCAGAATATAGGACAGGGGCATAGAGTCCAAGCCCCCTCCCCCCCCCCATATGGCTTATGGGGACCTCCAACTCCCCAGGGCACTTCATATTATGTATGCAGGGCATGCACAGTAATTTTTTGTATGTAGGCGGGGCATCTCCATGGCAAATGCTGTTAAATGTATGTGCAGGCCTGTCAAAACCCCCCTCTACCCCATGGACTGCCACTTATTAGGGGTCAAATGGTCTTTAATGAATGCGCTCTGTGGTCCGCCACATCCCTGGGGCAATGAATGTAATGTATGGGGGGAGGGCTGCGTGGCCCCCCTGCAGACCCAGAGGCCACCACCTCTCCAGGACTCAATTGACTTAATGTAGAGGGTCCGTTGCGGACCCCCAGCCCCAGGGACCACCACCTGTCGGGGGCAAAATTAAATGAAGGAGGGGGGCCACATGGCTTCCCCTCGTGGAAACATAGATGGCCCTGAGGTCTGCCACCCCCCAAGACTGCCTCCTGCTACCCCCTGAGGTGCCCACCCTTAGGAGGTAGCTGTTTCCTTTTGCTTGGCGGGAGCTGACAGTTACCGTCAAGCAGAAGCAAACATAACTGTGCTTTCAGCAAGTAGGAGCTATCATAGAAATTCAGCAGTTGTAGTTAGTTTTTTCAAGTAACTGTAACTTGTGCCCTAAGGTAACTATAACTCGTGCCCTCACCATTCACTGCTAATTACCCCACATATTGCAACACTCATGACATCTTTGATAACATAATTGATAATATCAATATATTATTTGCAGTAAAACTATTGAGACGAAAACTGTGCATGGCAGGGCCACGGGCTATAGGGCCTGATTATGATCTTGGCGGATGGGATATTCCACCACAAATGTGACGGATATCCCATCCACAGTATTACAAGTTCCATAGGATATAATGGACGGCGGACGGGATATCTGTCACGTTTGTGGTGGAGTATCCCATCCGCCAAGATCGTAATCAGGCCCATAATTATCCTAGGGCTTGAGTTTTAGTTACTTGAAATAACTCTTAACTATAACCCCAGAATTTCGATTCTTTTGTACATTGAAAATGTGAGCCTAACTATAACGTCTCTGTAACCTTTGATTTGTTAAAGTAAATTTCTGTGCTTTTTTCATTCTATTTCCTAACTATAACGTCCCTGTAACCTTTGTTTTTTTCAGTGAAAAAATAAATAAATATATATATATATATATATATATATATGTTTGATGGCATGTGTAGCTGCAGATACACAAGCTATGCATTATTCCGCCATCTAGTGTTGGGCTCGGAGTGTTACAAGTTGTTTTTCTTCGAAGAAGTCTTTTCGTAGTCACGGGATCGAGTGACTCCTCCTCTCGGTCAAACTGCGCATGGTTATCAACTCCACTGTTAGATTGTTTTCTTTCCGCTGTCGGGTTTGGACGTGTTTCCTCTCGCTCTGAGATTTCGAATCGGAAACTTCAGAAAACTCCCTTAATCGTCAGTATTGTTTCAATCGCATTTCCACCTAGCCTCGAACAGATAGTACTGTCGGAAACTAGATTTTGCCCTTCTGGGTGCGTCCGCACGACTCAGGCCTGTTCCGGCCTACCGCGTCGAAGCCTGATGGATCGGCCTCCATTTCGATTTTTCCTCAATGCCACGCAAAATTTCCCTACACAGATCAACACTTTGTTTGTAATTTGTGTCTTTCTCCCGATCACAAAGAAGAAGATTGTGAGGCCTGTCGATCGTTTAGATCCAATAAGACCCTGCGTGATCAGAGAGCCAGAATATTGGAAATGGCGTCGAAGAGTACAGAACATCTCGACATCATGGAGGAAGAACAGGCGCAGACAGAGGTCTCCATTAGAGACATTGACTCCAAACAAGAATAGTTAGAAGATAGGCCTATCACTGCTGGACAGCATGTGAGTACGTCTGCCCCTACGCCCACTTATAAAAAATAATCGACGGCCTTGGGTACACCGATGCCAGAGAGCCATGGTTCGACCCGAAAAAAGACTCTTGTCAAACGACCTTCAGGTTCGGCGTCGAAAAAGGCCACTCCTCCGTCGGTATCGGAGTTGAGTAAATCCATTAAGAGTTCTACTTCGGACTCGAGCAAGCATGCTCACTCCTCGGAGTTGAAGCCTCGATGCCCTGCTTCGGAGCCGAAACAAGCGGCTGCATTTTCGGGACCGAAACAGCTACCATCTTCATAGCCGATAAAATCTTCTTATTCAGAAGAGCAAGGACTTTCGAACCGTCTTAAACAGATCTCAAAATCACTGCATGAACAATCTTATAGACCTTCTGATGAGGACACTGAGATTCAGCCTATCCTTGAGGTTATGGATAACAGACAATCAAGGATCCACATCCATAAAGAGACTGGCAGAATAGTTACTGCACCTCCTCTACAAACCAAAAGGAACCTGGCCTTTCAAGAACAATTAGACACTGCTCAACCACCAGCAAAAATGTATAAACAGAAGGAGAAGCTAGTACCTGCCCATACTTCTCCCCCTCATTCTCCACGACTTTCTTTTCCGCCTCCACCCACTAGCCCACCACCCTTACCTTCACCAACTCATTCGCAATATTAACATGGTGATACAGTTAATCCTTGGGATCTATAGGACCCAGATGCTATTCCTGACAATGATCCTGATTTATGCCCTTCTAAGCCTTCTCCACCAGAGGACAATACTGCAATACAGGTTGTTTCCAGGGCAGCAGCATACCATGGGGTGCTTATGCCCACTGAGCCCCTAGAAGAGGATTTTCTGTTTAACACTCTATCCTCCACACACACAAGATATCAATGCCTTCCTATGCTACCTGGCATGGTTAAACATACAGATCAAATATTTAGTGAGCCAGTCAAAGCTAGAGTAATACCTCCACGCATTGCTAAAAAGTATAAACCTGCTCCTACAGACCCTGATTATATTACACACCAAGTTCCTCCAGACTCAGTGGTAGTAAGTGCGGCTAGAAAAAGGGCTAATAGCCAGTCATCGGGGATGCTCCTCCCCCTGATAAGGAGAGTAGGAAATTCGATGCTGCTGGCAAGAGGTTAGCCACACAGGCTGCCAACCAATGGTGAATTGCCAATTCGCAAGCCTTGCTAGCAAGATACAATAGAGCCCACTGGGATGAGATTCAGGAACTCCTATATCACCCCCAAAAGGAACACCAAAAAAGGGTACTGGCACAGCAAATTGTGGAAGAGGGTCAGGCCATAAGCAATAATCAAATACAGTCTGCCCTTGATGCTGCAGATACAGCAGCTAGAAGTATCAATACTGCCAATACTATATGTAGATATGCATGGCTACGCTCTTCTGGTTTTAAACCAGAAATCCAGCAGGCAGTGCTCAACATGCCTTTTAATAAAAAAGCAATTGTTTGGCCCTCAAGTCGATATGGCTATAGAAAAACTGAGGAAAGACTCAGATACTGCCAAAGCAATGGGAGCATTATTTGCCTTCCATCAACCCCACACATCTCCTGTGGGGGGGAGGCTGCAGGAATTCCACTCCCATTGGCAAAACATCACCACAGACCATTGGGTATTGTCAATTATCCTCAATGGCTATTGCCTAGAATTGGTTTCTACCCCTCCAAACATTCCTCCATGTTACCACGAGCCGTCCCCAGAACACAATGTTCTATTACAGCAAGAAGTACAATCGCTACTACTAAAACAAGCAATAGAATTGGTCCCACATTCTCAACAAGGAACAAGAGTATACTCACTATACTTCCTCATTCCCAAAACGGATGGCACTCTCAGGCCCATCCTAGACCTCAGATCCCTAAATCTATATATCCTTTCAGAACACTTTCACATGGTAACTCTGCAGGACCTCATCCCGCTACTTCAAAAACAAGATTACATGACTGCACTAGACCTCAAAGATTCATATTTCCATTTACCCATCCATCCAGCTCACAGAAAATACCTAAGGTTTGTGATAGCAGGAAAACATTATCAATTCAAAGTTCTACCATTCGGCATAACAACAGCTCCAAGGGTATTCACAAAATGTATAGCAGTAGTGGCAGCCTACCTAAGAAGACAACACATATATGTCTTTCCATATCGAGACGATTGGTTAATAAAATCAAGCAATTTTATACAATGCCAAGGACACACTCAATACGTAAAAGAGACACTACATACACTAAGGTTCACTCTCAACTACCAAAAATCTCATCTTCAGCCATCACAGGTGCAACCTTACCTAGGTGCTATTTTAAATATGCAAAAGGCTTTAGCCTATCCAAATACACAAAGGATACAAGCTTTCCAGAATCGCATACCACAAATGCGGCCAAATCAACAATACACTGTAAGATTTATCATGAAACTATTAGGAATTATGGCATCCTGCATAGCAATAGTACTGCATGCAAGACTAAACATGAGGACACTACAACAGTGCCTCTCACAGCAATGGTCTCAAGCACAGGGCCAATTGCAAGATCTAGTGTTGTTGGACCGCCAAACGTACAAGTCCTTTCAATGGTGGAATCTCAGCAATTTAATAAAGTGGCAGTCATTTCAAGACCCTGTGCCTCAGACCACAATAACAGATGCATCAATGATAGGTTGGGAAGCTCATCTCAACAACCTTACCATTCAAGGTGAATGGGATTCAAAACAGAGAAAGTTTCACATAAACCATTTAGAATTATTAGCTGTGTTCCATGCCCTAAAAGTGTTTCAACCCTTTCTCGAACACGAGATTGTTCTGATAAAAACAGACAATATGACAACCATGTATTACCTGAAGAAACAAAGCAGGACACATTCATCTCAACTGTCCCTTCTATCCCAAACAATATAGAAATGGGCAATTCACAATCACATTAATCTATTAGCAGAATACATTCCAGAAATACACAATCAGCTAGCGGATCTCCTAAGCAGGACACAACAAGAGACACACGAATGGGAGATTCACTCCCAGGTACTTCAACAGTACTTTCAAAAGTGGGGAACACCAGAAATAGACCTATTCGCAACAATCGAAAAAGCAAAAATGCCAAAACTTTGCATTCAGACACCCACATCCTCTATCCAATGCCAATGCTCTATGGATCAACTAGTCAGGGATATTTGTTTACGCTTTTCCCCCTCACCCACTACTTCCCTTTCTGGTCAACAAACTACGTCAGACTTCTCGCACCATGATGCTCGTGGCTCGACAACATTGGTACACAAAACTCCTAGACCTGTCAGTAGTACCTCACTCCAAACTTCCAAACAGACCGGATTTGTTAACACAAAACCAGGGACAAATCAGACATCCAAATCTCAGTGCTCTCAACTTAGCCATTTGGCTCCTGAAGTCATAGAATTTGGATACTTAAAACTTACATTACAATGCATGGAAGTTCTCAAACAAGCATGCAAGCCTACAATTAGGCAATGCTATGCTAAGAAATTGAAAATATTTTTTTACTACTGTCAATCTAAAAATACTGATCCACTTATAGCCTCAATACAAGATATTGTATGCTATCTACTTCATTTGCAGAAATCAAATCTAGCTTTCTCATCCATTAAAATCCATCTTACTGCAATATCCGTATACTTGCAGACTATTCAACATAACTCTCTTTTCAGAGTTCCAGTTATAAAAGCCTTCATGGAAGGATTAAAACGTATTGTTTCCCCTAGATAACCACCTGTTCCTCCTTGGAATCTAAATATTGTACTCACCAGACTCATGGGCCCGCTGTCAGAGTCACCAGATACTCGGGGTCTGTGCACGTTCCCAACACTTCCACCACAAGACAGCTCCAATACTCTGATAGGAATTGTCACAGAGTCTAAGAGTCCAAGTGGGGAAAAGGGGATTAGGAAGGGAACAGCTGGGAAGGAGACCTGTAGGGAGCAAAAAGGTTAAAACACACAATATCAAGATTATATCATATTAATTAGTACTAGGCTATGACTCTAAGCATTGTCATTCTGGAAACATGGACAACCTAAGCATAGACTTAAATAACTAGGCTTCAAGATGACTAGATACCTGTGAGGGAATCAAGAAAGATTAAATGCAACTTTCAAATTCAAGTATTATCTTTTGCATGAGGATCAGGAAATAATCTGAATGATTTCTAATCCATCATATGAATCGTGCTTGAGGAATAAATTTTTTACATACAACATCACATCTAGAACTCTAGCATTTTTGTTTTCTCAAAATTGCAAGAACATGAATTGCGCACATTGCAGATTTTCACAAAGGTTGTAAATACCATGGAATGATTGTGCACCATGAATAGCATTAGTTAGACTCGAGAAATAAATTGTGCGTCTTGCCGACTCGGAGGTCACCAAGGAAATGCCATGAAGTGGTAGCGCATAATGAACACCGTGATTTTAAACACAAGAAATAAATTGCGCGTATTGCCGATTCGAGCACCCCCAAGTAAATGCCTTGAAATGGTAACGCTCGCTGAATAGCATTAGTTCAACACAAGAAATGAATTGCGTGTTCTGCCGATTCGAATGTCAGTCAATAAATGTCATGTAATGGTAACACACAATGAATATCATGAATTAGACACAGGAAATGAATCGCGTGTCTTGCCGATTCGAAGCCCACTATGTGAATGCCAAGGAATGGTGGCGCACATTGAATATCATGAATTAAACACAAGAAAAGGAATCGCGCGTCTTGCCGATTCGAAGCCCACCATGTGAATGCCAAGGAATGGTGGCGCACATTGAATATCATGAATAAAACACAAGAAAAGGAATTGCGCGACTTGCCGATTCGAAGACTACCATATGATTAACAAGACATGGTAGCGTACAGGGAATAACATGAATTACACACAAGAATTGAATCGCGCGTCATGCCGATTCGAATGCCACCATGTAACTGCCAAGAAATGGTAGCGCACAATGAATATCAAAGGTTAAAGCACGAGGAACGAATTGCGCGTCTTGCAGATTCGAATGCCACCATGTAACTGCCAAGAAATGGTAGTGCACAATGAATATCAAGGGTTAAAGCACGAGGAACGAATCACGTGTCTTTGCCGATTTGAATATTAACATGTTTATGCCAGAAAAAACCCAGAGCATATTCACACGAACAAGAAAAAATCTCTCAACGTGAAAATTAGGCCCAAGAGCTCAAATGCCTTCGAAAACGGGATCGGGGGCCCAGCCCGACCTCCGTCTTACCGCCCTGATCAAGGATCACCAATGTAAATGAAGGGCAAAGGCCTGGAATATCAAAGTAGGCCTCCGGAACAGGAGCTCAGGAAGTTGCTGCTGCTCTGCACCGGGACCTCTGAATAGTGAGCACGTGGAGCTGGGCTGGCTCCCTTTTATAGAGTCTTAGCCCAGCCCACCAACCACACCCTGGCATATTGCAGGGAAAGCTTCTAAAAGGCCCTGGAAGGGGACCACACCCTGACACAGTCTGAAAGCCTGCAGCAGTACATTGCATGTGAACAGTATTTATATGCATGCTGAACATAAGTCTTCAGGATTTAACTATGTAATGCAAAAGGTTAAACAACATCATATCAGCACAATGCATAAATGATGTTAGCTTGAAATTGTTAGGTTTTTGCATTCTAGTCGCCCGTAGAGCGCGCACTGCCCTGATGTTGACACCCACCTTTTGAATCCATGCATTCAGTTCTTAACATGGAAAGTTGCCTTCCTGGTAGCCATTACTTAATTGCAAAGAGTTAGTGAAATACAAGCATTCATGCTTGAAGAACCCTTTTTCCAAGTACACAAACATAAGGTTGTACTTAGAAAAAATCCCACATTTCTACCAAAAGTGGTATCACCTTTTCACATAAACCAAACAGTACGATTGCCAATCTTCTTTCCACAGCCAGACTCAATTGCAGACAGAGCTCTTCATACTCTTGACCTTAAGAGCTCTAATGTACTATGTTGATAGAACCAAAGAATTCATGAAACAAAACAGCTTTTCGTTGCCTTTCAACAACCACATAAAGGGAATCCTATCTCTAAACAAGGGTTAGCAGGATGGATTGTTAAATGTATACAAACATGTTACATTAAGGCAAAAAGACAACTTTTAATCACACCTAAAGCACATTCTACTAGAAAGAAAGGTGCATCTATGGTATTCTTAGGAAACATACCAATGGCAGACATATATAATGTTGCCACATGGTCTACTCCTCATACATTTACTAAACATTATTGTGTAACTGTATTTTCAAAGCAACAGGCTACTGTAGGCCAGGCTGTATTAAGAGCACTATTTCAAATAGCTTCATCTCCTACAGGCTTGCCACCGCTATTTTTTGGGAGGACTAACTGCCTTGTAGTCTATGCACAGCTTGCTTATCTGCAGCTACACATGCCATCAAACGGAAAATGTAACTTATATATACATACATATACATCTGTTTGTGGCATGTAGTACTGCAGATTCACATGCACCCTCCCTCCTCCCCGGAAGCCTCAAATTAAGACTTTAGTTGTCATCAGTTCAAAACTATACTGAGATAAGCATATAACATTTTCTCAGATGATTATCCACTTACCTAATATGCTCAATCTTTCTCGTAGGTAATCCAATTAGACAAGTCACAATATAAATTTACATAAAGGAAACAAAGAAAACCAAACCAGTATAAGTCATATCTGTTACTTGTAGTGTTCATGATGTCCTCATACAGCCAGATCTCCTAACCAGACACACTGGAATCCTCCAGAAAGCCAACATAGATTGCCATATAAGAGAATGATAGTGTGTGAGATATCTAAGAAATTATTTTTGTGTGAATATAAAAACAACTTAAAAAAGCTAAATAGGGCTTAATCCTTTGACCACCAGATATAATATGCACAATCATTCAATATTAGTTAATACATGTGACTGCAGATGAAGGTCTAGTTCCTCATCTTACTTCAGACCAAAGGGAACTAGACTATTGACATCAATAAACATACATAACTCAAGTCTCCTCAATTTGAGAGTTCTCTCACCACCTCTAATATGTTTAGGCACATGGGCAATCCCCAAATTGTTTATTTTGGTCCGTTCACGATAGTGACATTCTTTGCAATGTGTGCCAGTCCTGTAATTGCCATCTTCATGACTTAGGGCCCTAATGTGCTCAAGAACTATTTTCTTCACAGGAGAAACTGTACTTGCCACACTGTTATATATTATGTAAGTAATATGGCAAGCAATTTTATATTTTCATCCTGTATGAGTTCACTGACTTTCATAGTGGATGCAAATATAAAATTCCTTGCAATCTGTGAGGTTATAAGCAAAGCAAGGTGGGAGCACAAGTCCCAGTTAGGTCAGTGAGCTATAACTGGTGAATTTCAGTGGTCTTTTGAGCTTAACATGTTTCACTTTAACTGATGTTTTTACTTATCTATGATGTCACTTTAATCTTGTTTTTTTAGTGAATTTCTGAGGTTTTTCTTAATGTAAAATAAGATATTTCTACCATCCCTAAACATAACATTGCTTTAATCTTTGGTTTTCTTGAATGCATTTCTCATGTATTTTTTGCTATAAAGTAAGACATTTTTATATTCTTCCCAAACCTAATCATAACATCACTTAGACCTTTGTTTTTTTTCAGTAAAATTATAGGGTTTTTTAAAATATACAATACGATCTTATCGCCTTACCCAATGCCCTGCGAGTGACCAACCCTCCGACACTGCACAGCCTTCAGCGATGCATGGCTTTGGGTTAGGCAGCCAACTCTCTCAATCCCATTTTTTTAAAATATTTTTTTTCAGGCACTCTGTGGGATCTCAGTGAACCTCAATTGTTTTGTTTTAATTTTGGACCTTGGGGCCTGAGGGTCTCTTTAGGGCCAATCAGAAGTGTTGAACATTTGAATTGCAGCCCAAATGTCAATATAGCTATACATTTTGAACCCTAATTTCTCCCAAAATTCTGGACAGATTTACATGAAATCGCAAAAAGCATGCTTTCAGGGCAAAGATTTAAATTTCTGCCAAATTTAGTGCAATTCCTTTCAGCTGTTTTGACTGTAGTGCTGTATAAAATCCCCTAAGGAAATTCCATGGGGAAATTGTGTTTTGTGACACTCCCTTTTTCCTGGCCCTTGCTTGAAAATTCACCATGAAACATTTCAGAAAGAGGGGAGGTGATTTAACGTTTTTGTTGTAAAGTTTTGTGCAGACTCTTCAAACAGCACTGTAGCTCCACTATATAACTAACTATAATTACAAAGTGGAGACTGCCACTGTGTACTTTATATATGTATATATATAATAATGTATATATACCCGCACACACGCATATGTATATTTATTGTTATATGCATCCTGTTTATTCTGAATCATAAAATTGTCTTTCTATTGCAGCATTTCATTTATTCAACTGTATGCTGCTGATGGTTTAAAGAGCTGAGGAATGTTTCCTTTATTTCTCATCAGAAATTATTCTCTGGGTATCACTCGGAGATTACTGATTTTCTTTTTCTTTTGGTAGACGTTATCAGGGCACAAAGGAGCTATAAAATGCCTTTCTTTTGACCTGTGGCACTTGGTGTCTGGCAGCGCCGATGGTTATGTCCTTGCTTGGAGCATGATGGGAAAACACCGCAAACAGCTCATGTCATTCCGCCATCCAAAGTAAGTACCTTCAGACATTGTGATGATACCGTCTGCAGTTACACCCTCCTCAAAAAAGATCCATACTTTCCGCACCTGAGACCAGTGTGTGGTTGGTACTCCTGGGCATGGGCGTATGAAGTGTGGGGGACGCGGGGGATGTATCCCCCTCAGATTTTGGAGGGTGGGGGACACTGGGTCGAAGGTGGGGGGGACAAGGGGACACAATAATTTCCCCTCTCACATCTATTATTTAGAGGGCCATTAGCGCACAAAAGCGCTACTTATGATAGCCCTGCACTGACCATCCTCCAATCTGATGGTAACAGAATGAGGTGAGTCCGGAGGCCCCCTGCTCCCTCTGCCCTTTTGTTTGTCCTGTTCACAGCTGTGGGGATTAAGGGTGCTTGTAAGAACAAAGGGCAGGAGGAGGAGAAAAGAGTTTTGGATGATTACTATCTGCATCACCTGTCGCCTTGAAGAGGAGCACTGCAGGAGGCCTTCAAGAGGAGCTGCAAGACAACGAGGAAGATCTACAGAGGAAACAGAGTCCCACTCACCCTGATGCCTGCAGGCTAGAAAGGAGACTCTGTGAAACAAAATATTTGTATTTGCCTAAGATCACACCAGTTGGTGAAACAGTGAAGTCGACATTGAGCCCAGATTTGACCTTTTCACACAACAATTTAGCTATTAGAAGGGTATATTTTTCTAACATTTATGTTTAATGTTTTGTTTTCTAGGTAATGAAGCGCTTGATTACAGCGTGGCTAACAGGGAGAAGCCATATTTCATTTTGGGCCGTTATGCCTAGCGTTATTATTTATGTTGTTGTTATCATTACATACTTCAGCATATTGAAGTATATTATCTTTTCTCTATCTTTTCTTCACTCTACTCTGAAACAATCTACCCTATGCCACTGCACCCTACACCACTTTTCTCCACTCTGTGCAACTCTATGCCACTGCAATCTATGCTGTACCACTCCATTCTACACCACGCCACTGCAATCTATACTATTCGACTCTAACCATTGCACACTACGCCCCTGCACTCTGCCAGTGCACTGTTCATCACTTTACTCAAAACCAATGCATTCTATCCCACTGCACTCTATGCCAATCTACTCTTCACCACAGCACTCTATTCCACTGCTTTCAACGCCACTGTACTCTGCGCCACAGCACTCTATGCCACTGCACTCTATGTCACTCTACAGTGCACCACTGTACTCTGCGACCCTCTAATCTGCAACATTGCACTTTCTGCCACTGAACTCCATGCCACTCTACTCTGCACCACTGCACTCAATGCCACTGTGCTCTGTCCCACTGCACTCTTTTCTGCACCACTGCACTCTAATCTACTCTACACCACTCCACTGTAGGGCACTTCACTACTTTGAAATCAGCTCCTCTATGCCACTTCACTCTACGCAACTCTACTCTATGCTATGCCAGTCTAATCTATCCTGCATCACGCCAATGTACCCTGCACCACTACAATCTGCTCTTCACCGCTCTATGCTACTGCATTCGCCATCACTATGCTCCACTCTGCAACAATCTACCCTTCACCACTATACTGTACTCTGCAGCAAACTACTCCATGCCACTACACTCTATGCCACTCTATTCTACTCTGCACCACTGTACTCTACGCCACTCTTCTCTACTCTGCATCACTCTACATCACTGCACTCTACACCAATGCATTCTATGCCACTCTACTCAACAGCACTGCCCTTTATGACACTCTACTCTGCAACACTGCACTCTGCCACTGAACTATACTCCTCTCTACTCTGAACCACGGCACTTTACTCTGCACCGCTCAACTATATGCCACTCTACTGCACTCTATACCAGTGTACTATATGCCACTACACTCTATGCCACTCTACTCTGCATCACTGCACTCTACACCAGTCTACTCTACCTTGCACCACTCCACTCTACCATGCAACCATCACTCTATGACACAGCACTCTGAACCACTGCAATCTATGCTGTGCCACTCCACTCTGCTCCCCTCTACTCTTCACCACTCTACGCTACTGCACTGTATGCTAAACCAGTGCAGTATTAGCCAATGCACTCTACACCACTTTACTCAAAACCAATGCACTCTATACCACTACACTCTACACCAATCTACTTTGCACCACTGTACTCTATGCCACTTCACTCTAGACCACCCAACTCAACTGTATGACACTTCACTCTGACATTACACTTCATGATACTAGACTCTGACACTCTATTCCATTAAACTCTAACACTTTCTCCACTTTGTAACTCCCTACACAACTCCCTATACGCCACTCCATTCCACTTTACTCCACTGTATGCCACTCCACACCATTCTATGCCACTTCAATCTACGATACTCTATTCAAGGCCATTGCACAACCTTCTATGCCACTCCACTATACAACAATGTACTATGTTCACTGTAACACTCTACCCAACTTTCTCTATGCCACTTCACATTACTTTACTTCATTCTACTCCAGTTCACTCTTCCTTATGCCTTTCCACTCTACGACACTCTGCCACTCCACTCCATGACACTACTCCACTCTACTACTACTTTATGGCATTGGCGTTTGATTAGAGATTCAGATCTCCATTGATTGCCTTCTCACTCATATGAGACGTGAGTCAGATTTATCTTCGCCATTTTGGTTACAAGCACTCTGTAACCCTTTTAACTCAAGCTTAACGAAGGCTTAGGATGATCCTGATACTTGTCTAGGGGATTGAAATAACGTCGGCCAAAGTACCTTGACTTGAATTTGTGATATTGTACATAAGTTGGCATAAGCATAGGGACTATGAGCTAATGACGTCTTGATTCACTATTTGAGTCATTCATGTAAATGTTGGTGTATAAAAGCTTGTAAATCATTATTGTGGATGCTAACCTTGTAGGAAAGTAGCCTCTTTCTAGCTTGGTTACACCCACATTTGGCCTGTTTGCCAGTGTGTTTGAGTGTGTCTACTGGGATCCTGCTAATCAGACAGGTTTCTGCCCTCCTGTTGCTTGAGAAGCTCAAGCTCATGAAGGCAGAACAAAGGATTTCCTTTGGGAGAGGGGTGTTACACCCTCTCCCTTTGGAAATAGGAGTTACAGGCTTGGGAGGTGAAGCTTACTTCCCCAGGCCACTGGAAATGCTTTGAAGGGCACTTTTGGTGCCCTCCTTGCATAATCCAGTCTACTCCGGTTCAGGTACCCCGAGTCCCTGCTCTGGCACGAAACTGGACAAAGGAAAGGGGAGTGACCACTCCCCTGTCCTTCACCACCCCAGGTGTGGTGCTCAGAGCTCCTCCAGAGGGTCCCTGTGTTTTGCCATCTTGGATTCCAAGTTGGCAGCGAATTCTGGGAGCATCTGAGTGGCCAGTGCCAGCAGGTGGTGTCAGAGCCGTCCCCTGATAGGTGCTTACCTGTTTAGCTGACCAATCCCCCTTTCATGGCTATTTTGGGTCTCTCATTTGGGAGGTTCTTCAGATTCGGATTGCAAGACTCCAGCAGGAATCCTCTGCATCCTTTACTTCACCTTTTCACTAAAGAAACTGCATCTGGACCCTCCAGGAACTCCACAAACTGCAACAACGAAGCAAAGACAACTTCTGCAACATTGTATCTTCAGCTCTTGCCAGCAAATGCAACTGTTTCCCGGTCGTGCATCCTTAGAGGACAGCCTGTCTTCAGCCTGCACCAGAAGAATGAAAAATCTCCCTTGGAGTGAAGGAATCACTTCCCTGCTTCAGCAGGCACCCCTCTGCAACGACGACCATCTGCTTGGGTCCCCTCTCCTGTTGAGTTGCATGGATCCTACATCACGGGTGGTGGACGGAAGTGGTCCCGATGGTCCTGACGTCCTACTGTCCAACTTTGGTGGAGTTAAGAGCTTGCCTTCCCACGCAAGACAGTAACCCTGTTCACCACGTGTTTTTCAGTTGCCAAGGCTTGTTGGCATCCTTCTATGAAATTCTTTGTGCACAATGTAACTCTGGCCCCCAGCACTCCCTCCTGCAATGCACAGCTTCCTGAGTGGTTCTCTGGTGGCGTGGGATCCTTTGTTTTTGTGCTGCATGGGCCTCCTTTTGCAACTCCTTTGTCCCTGTGCTGGAGGACTCCTGTGTGCATTGGCTGGTCTTCTGTGGGCTCTCTGAGTTGCTGAGAGCCCCCTCTGACTCCTCCTCCTGGGTAGAGTCAACCAGGTCCCTCCTGGTCCCAGGCAGTGCCATTTTACGCTAATCGTGAGCTTTGCGTGTGCCAAGGTTTGTTGGCGGAATCCAGCAACGCAAACCAGACTGCAATCATCCATCCGGTGTGGGATATCATCTGCACCAACCAGGAACCCGCATCCATCTTCTTGGGTGCAGTACTGACTGTTGTTCTTCACCAGTGGTTCTTCTTTTGCACCTTGGATCGGGTTAGCAGGGGCTCTTGTCCTCCCTGTACTCTTCTGTGCTTCTTGAACCTAATCCCATTCTTCCACAGGTCTTTAGGTCCAGGAATCCATCCTTTGTGTCTTGAAGTATCTTCTGGTTCTTGCATTATCTTCTTTCTTGTCTTCTTTGTGTTCTAGGAAAGTTACTGTGATTTACTCCTGCTTTCCTGGGCTCTCAGGTGGGTTCTATTACTTACCTTTGGTGTTTTCTAATACTTCCAGCGCCCCTCTACACACCACACTTGCCTAGGTGGGAAACCGACATTCGCATTCTACTTTCTTAGTATATGGTTTGTGTTTCCCCTAGGCCCATTTATAACCATTGTGATTTTCACTAATTGCACTTTTCTAACTGTTTTTATTGCTGTTGCTGCATACTAGTGTATATAATTGGTGTATTACTTACCTCCTAAGGGAGTATAGTCTCTATGGTATTTTTGGCATTTGTGTCACTAAAATAAAGTACATTTATTTCTGTAACTCTGAGTATTTTCTTTCATGTGTGTGAGTGCTGTGTGACTACAGTGGTATTGCATGAGCTTTGCATGTCTCTTAGATAAGCCTTGGCTACAGCTACCCCTAGAGAGCCTGGCTTCTAGACACTGCCTACATTTCACTAATAAGGGATAACTGGACCTGGTATAAGGTGTAAGTACCATAGGTACCCAATACAAACCAGGCCAGCCTCCTCTAAACCACTGTACTATATAGGTTACTTTTTACATTTTTCTTGTAATTGGTGACATTGGGTCATCCAGATAACTTGTGTAATGCCCGAATACCAGTCTTTCTCGATTTCCCCTGTTGATGTTTTCCCACTACATGTGATCTTTTATATTTTGATTGAATAAATGTATGAAACATTCCATTTGCATACTACTTTAATATCATTGTTTATGGGAGTGGTGTTGCATTTTATTCAAGTGACCCCTGTTCCTTTAAAGTTAGTTTACTGCTCCATTTTAGGACACTCTACTTACTCCATGACACTACGCCACACCAGTCGATGACACATCATTCTCCTTTATGCCATTAACTTTGAGCCATGCTGAATAGTAGTCTCACTAGTGTGCAGCATGGCTAAAACACATTGGCAAAGGCAATAGAACTTGCATAGGCGAGACCTATTGGCTTTGCCAATGCTTGTTTATAATGCATGATCTTCAAGGTGACTTGCAATATCCTTATGTATGCCAGGAGTATTTTACCCCATATAATACATGGTCACACCACAAACCACTTAAAACCTTAGTGCATAGCTTCTGTCATTGCGAGCTATTAAAGTAGAGCAGAAGAAAGAAAAGAAACATTCATTTTTTTGCTTTAAACAGCTGCATTAATTATGCTCTGTGACCTGATCTGCCTTTTACCTTGGATGCTAGCTCTGACAGAAGGCACTGTAATGTCAGAACTCGACTGTAATAACCCTATCATAGTCATTTTCCGATGTCTTTTCTTTATAATCAGTGAATGTCTTTTCTTTATACACAGTGACTTGGTGCATCACAAACAGCCGTTTCTAAAGAAATAAGTGACTGCAGTTTATACAGAGATTAGAGAATCCATGTTTATATAGCCTGTAACTGCAAGAGCTTCTTCAGTTGAAATGCTTCTAGTTATGACTGATGTGGAGCTGAGCTGCCCAAGATCACACATAGGAGTAGAAGTGTTATTACAACTATGGTTTCCGAGCATAGTTTACAACTCTTGTACATAATCGCTTTTGATATCTCCAGTGCGGTTCCAATTGGAAGGTGAAGGGCATGGTGGGTGTGGGGCGCAAAGGGTATGTTCTTCCTTTTTACCCTCCTACCTTTATTTGCTTGGTGCATGAAGATGCAAGGTTAATCAACATGTTATTTTTACATTTGAGCTAATTACTTTGTGAATGTAAATAACAATTAAAGATACTTTCAGACTGTGAAACATGCCTTCCTTTCTCCGTATTTCACTTCCAATATATATGATTGCGTATATTTATCGGAATCAGCAGTTCGTAAACAACGAGCGATTTGTATAGGGTTGATTGAAAGTCCCCAAGGCTGTCCCTGTCCCCCCCAGAAATGTATTGTCTCCTACTCCTCTGCTCCTGGGGGTTGACTTTCAATGGTGATGGAACTGGATAAAATGTTGCATTGTATACATACATTTCAAATTACAAAAATGCTTACAGTAATTAAGTGAAAGGCAAATATTGGTATCCCTAGAATATCAATATGGGGATCCGAAAGATATCAGTAAAACCTCAATACCTGGGGCGGAAAGATGTGACTATATTTATTCTGCGAGGTGCTAAGAAACGATGTGTTAAAACATGGCTGGCCTGCTTTGAGATCAAACGCCTTTAATTATTTTTTGGTGTTAAGAATAAAGGAATGAGTTTATGCATTAGACAGCACAGGATATATTTGTGGCATCATGCAATTAGAACTGGCCATATATCCAAATATCACATTTTATGAGATAAACAAGCTTTCACACCTTGACATTTTTTAATTGACCTCCGTTGCAGCCAGCTCTACACAGATACAAATAATACAGCGTAGGTTTAATCTCCACGTTGAGGTTCTTTTTTAAATGTATTTTGATTCTTATCCTTATGTACATAATGTGTGGGCATAGGCACAGTCTTGCTGGCATGTATCGAGCTGAAAACCTCTAGAAAGGGCTGCATGGATGACTTGTAGGATTCTGATTGAATCCTAACAAACTGGGATTTTAAACCCCAATATACTTTAGCTGATGCAGGCATCAATTCTAGTGTATGCTTAGAGTTACAGTTGCTTTAAGGATTTCTGCCTCTGTCTGAGAAAAATAGTGTCCAAACCGCATCCCGGGGCTAGAACTCAATACAGTAAAATGGTTGCCGCTTATAAGTACTGCAAGTACCTTATGGTGTCCATTAAGGTTTTTTGTGCTGGTTGACTTTACATGTGAATGTGTTATTGTTTGGTTCTTAACCTATAAATACCTGGGGGCTACACATGTCGGTGCTTCCCAGATTCTGTGCAAACATTGGAGGCCACTTCACTTACTATTTGTGGTTTGTGTCCGTGACATAGATACATTTTAAGGGCATATTTTGTTTGACATTTATAATGGGTCGCCAAGGATTTACATTCACAACACAGTTTTGAGCTAGGCACTTTTTAAATATGCACAGTATGCTATATGAGTCTTTAGGATTTATGTTGACACTTTATTTGCTCAGGCTAGAAGGCAACGTTTTTGGCTATGTCAGTGGGAGAAGGGCCAACTGGAACTATCCAGCCATACCTTTTATTTTTACAGAAGTGCTTTCCAAGGTACATCCAAAGCCCAATACTAGCCTAACAAAAATTGTAATTCAGAAAAGGCAGTAGTGGGAACAGAATACCCAGTCACTGCTTCCACCTCACTGTCTTCACAGTCTAAAAGAGAGAGAAAGGGTTAATGAGTCTTATGGCTACTGCCTTGATTTTTAGGTAAAGCGTACAAGTGCTCTGACCTGTTGTAATCTATTTGTGGGCTTTTAACCACTCCTATCACTGTCACTCATTCGTGGGCTTGCCTTTCAAAAATCCTTTGTTATCAGTGGTAAATACTTTGTTTGTCCCTCCCTGAGGCATTTTGGTTACCGCGTTGGACATCGACCCAGTTACATGGATAATTGAACAATCGCCCATACGTTTGACTGGGAGCAAACTTCTTTTTCCTTTTGTGTCTCTCCTTCGCGCTCATGCTCATGGCGGCCATGGCACTTTGAATCAACTCGCTTATGTCAACTGTTTTACTTTTCATTTTCAATTTAAGTGTCAAGAAAATTCCAGTTCGGAATTTACAACCTTAACAGCTTTAACTCGAGCAAACGTGAGACCCACTGCATTGCAAATGCTTTTTTAGTAACGGAACAGCAACTGGGAAGGGTCAGCTTGATATTACAGAACCAGTCAACATGTTGGACGTTTCCTTCACCCTGAATATAATTACATCTGTAAAAACCTCTTCCATCCATAAGAACAGACAGTACACGTGCTGTACCACATTAGGTTAGAAAAGAGGTAGTTTCACTGGTAGGCGTGTACCTTTAACCTTTAGATATCCTTACTAGATACAGTTTTGGATTTGTGAAATTTACCAGTAAGACAAGTTCAACATTTCGAAGAAGGCAGATGCGTCTGTAGAACTAGTGCAAATAGTGGGCAGAGCCTGCTACTTGTAAGCCATGTTAAGTTATGGACATTTGTCATTTATTATAGTTTTATCTGGATCCTTGTAGCTCTCAATGCAGTGCCAGTTGTCGACTTCTCTCACATTACTGATTCCAGTAACTTCATGATTCTCATGTCACTGTCGTCTCCCCTATAATATTAGATTGCCCAAGTTCCCTAAGTATAAGTCGCTTTTCACTAGGACATATTTTAACCACATAACTCAGAGATAAAGCTCTGTGGAGCCAAAACCAGTGCCTGAAAGTTTTTTGTATGTTGTTGATTTCATAATAAAAATATTAAATGTCATATTTTCCTTATTTTTTATTTTTTATGTGAAATCAAAGTTTCCCTTTCAAAGCAGAGAAAATATGGCTTTGCTAGTTAATAAGCCATATTATTAGTAAACGAAAAAGTAAAATGGTTATCAAGGTAAATCTGTACAAACATAAACAAGAGAAAATAAACATTTTCCAATGCAGTAAATGTGGTCTTTCATACTGTTTACCTTTATCAATGACCACCAGCTGGGAAAAAAGAAAGGTCTCTGAGCATCTTCCTTCTTAAGAGAGTTGCTTACTACTGTCATCACACTGGGCTGCAGAGGACTAACAGGGGTGGCAATAAATTAATTATAATTGCAGGACAGGCCTGTCTCCCTGTCACCTCCTTGACGGAGCAGCCTACAGGGCTTGTGTTTTTCTACTTTTTCGGTAGTCCCCTACAACTGGGCAGTTTACATGGGTATTATGTGTGAGTGCTACTTGTGTGTAAAAGAAGCATGTATTACATGAATGATGGGTACTTAAGATGGAGGCTTCGAAGGGGAGAGGCCCTTGCATGAAAAAGGTGTTGCTCATAAGAAGCGGAGGCTGCAGGGAACTCAAGAGACGCAAAACGACTCCTCTACTATCACAAGGAGTGCAACCCACACTGACGTACTGCCAGTGAGGAACGGAGGCCTGGACATATTTCTCCAGTAGAAGTAGCATTCGCATCTGTGCTTGAGGGTGTGCTGATATTCAACAGAATTTACATTTCATGTTGTGATGTAGCTCCAAGAAGTGCCAAAGGGTTATGTAAATGGCAAGTGGTACACATGGTCAGACTCACAAGAAGCTTTATGTACTGAGGGAAGACTAAGGGCCTCATTACGACATTGGCAGTCTGAGGACAGCCAATGCCACGGTGGCAGTAAGACCGCCACCGTGGCGGTGTGGCTGGCACATGATGACTCTGGTGGCCGGACCGCCAAAGGACTGCTGTCCCTGCCAGGAACATGGTTCCTGATGGGCTGATGGTGGTCGGACTCGTGCTCAGCTGAGCACGAGTCCCCTTTCCGCCAGCCTTTCAATGGTGGTTCAGTCCCCATGGAAAGGCTGGCAGAGAGGCTGTGCTGGGAACTACTGGGGGGGCCTGCACTGCCCAAGACCATGTCGTGGGCAGTGCAGGCCCCCCCCGCCCAGCACCCTCGGAATGAGCACTGCCTGCTGGTTGGACAGTGATTTGTTGCATTTCCCCTGATGTCTGTAGAGTGCTGAATCCCACACCAACTCCCTGAGTAAGCTTTGTTCTGCTCGACTTTGCTATCCTGAGAGTCAAGTGCTAAAGTATTGTACTGGGTGATCAGCTTTGGGTTCAATAGTAGGGTAAGCCTCGGGACTCTAGTGATAAATGGTCCTAACTCACCCTAATTGAGCCTGAAAAAACCTTGGCACCTTCTCTGAGTCTTCACATGTACACCGTTTTTAAATTGTCTCTTGCATTTGACCCAATATGCTGTTGATTCTTATTTTCCAGGGAGGTGCTATGCTTGGAGTTGCTTTACCTCAGAGTCATTACTGGCTGTGCTGACGGCAAAATACGTGTGTTTAACTTGCTCAGTGGAGACTGTCTAAGGGTTGTCAGAGTCAACAGTAAAGCAGACCCTGTAGCTTCCTTCTGCATTCAAGGAAACAGGTGAGTGGGACATCATCAAAGGCCCCGTCCTCCACTGGTTACATGTCCAACAGAGGAGAGATACTCTTTCTAATTGCAGTCGATTGGCCTAATGGAGTTTTAAGAGATAAAACTATGAAAACACAAAGAAATGCTTTTGTGTTGGGAGGGTCTGATAATAAGTGTGCAGAGCGCTAATTAAAACATGTAACATGCATGCATCAACACACAATATCCGCATTCGACTATTTCTTACTGTACTATTAAACGTGTTGCAGTGTACAAAGAGAAGCACCACCGACCTCCTGCGGGGCTGTGGTTTATTTATGCAAAATCCACAGAGGGGTAGCAGTGTCAGTAATATCCTACTAAAATGGGTGTATTCAACATGGAATTGCACAGCAGAGGCAGCAGTGTCAATGATGTCCTACATTGGCAATATCTGCCACAAATCCTGGGAATCCAGAGCAAAGTGGGATAAAAGTCAAGGGATGAAGGCACAGCTCTAGGTGAAAGCTTTCAGAGAAGGAGGTCAAACACAAGTCCACCAATTTACAAAAATCGAAAACATTTTTAGGAATTCATAAATGCTTCTGGGCCAAACGCTCATAGATTCCAGACACATTGCTGTTTCATAGGTATGGGTCCCAAGACTTACAGTTTATTTTTATTTATTTAGCATTTGTATTAAGTGCCACTCAGCTGGGAAGCAGTCAGGCCCTATGCAACAGAACACCAATATGTAATTAAAGGGTTGCCCAGGGTTTTGGTGTCATTCACATAAAAAGAGCACCACATACCCTAGCATGATGTTTAATCCAACTGCCATATGAGTCAAGCTTTACAACCTACATCTTTCTCTTGAGCCATAATCCTAATCTAGGAGCTACAACGTCAACAAGATAACTTGACCCATAAGAGCAACCTGAATTTGTTGTTTAAAGCCTTTCCTAAAAAATAAAAAAAAAACTTTCAAATAGCTAATGAAAACGTAATGTACAGTAAAGATCTGTGATTTCTTCACTAATTTTATTATTGCATACCTAGCCAGGCAAAATCATTATGATTTACTGCTCGCAAGTTTTTCTCCTAACTACTAAGCAGTAAAGCATGGTTCATCTGTAGGCCTATTTATCTCACTGGTAAGAGTGAGTGTGATTGCTGAAGCTATGTGACTGCAGCAGATGCGCTTGCAACTGAGCGAAAGGTAAACCTTATGGATGCTGAACTTGGGCCCAATTCACAAAGGTAAATATGCCTGTATATATTTGCTCATGTGTAGTTCTACTCCTGCATTTCAGTGTAAATATCCACTTTTTTGCTACTCATCGTTTATGAGTGGCGATTTACACTTCCGTGTATACATGCACCTCGTCTCCCCCTCAAGTGAGAGAGTGGAGCCTCCTACAACAAAATTTAAGATTGTAAAGTTCCTATTAGTAACTTTTCACCTGTTGGTGGAGATCTCTGCTACCATGGTGGAGAGCTCCCTATGCGATATTATAAAGAAATTTAATGATTTTATTTTTTAATTAAACATAGTTCCATGTATAACATGAATGAATATAAAATAGTTTTAAATACTTACTATCAATGTAGAGCTAATAAAATAAAATGTTACAGCACATTAACTGTATATTAGATAATAACAAGGTAAATATTTTAAATTATAAATACAAAAATACAATACTTTATAAAAACATCCTTACTAAACATTTTATTCTATTTTTTATAAAACTTACTTAAACGTTAGTCAGTTAATTTAAATATTTGAATAATTTGTAACTTGTGTATATATATATATATATATATATATATATATATGTTCGATGGCATGTGTAGCTGCAGATACACATGCTGTGCATTATCCTGCCATCTAGTGTTGGGCTCGGAGTGTTACAAGTTGTTTTTCTTCTAAGAAGTCTTTTCGAGTCACAAGAACGAGGGACTCCTCCCTTTCGGCTCCATTGTGCATGGGCGTCGACTCCATCTTAGATTGTTTTCTTTCCGCTATCGGGTTCGGACGTGTTCCTCTTCACTCAGTATTTCGAATCAGGAAAGTTAGTTAATCATCGAAAATTTGACGGTATTGTTCGCGCTCAGTACCGGTTTAGTGTTAGGACATCGACACCGATTGAAGAAGCGCTCCGGCGGCCCTTCGGGGCTTCCACTCTTCAGCGGGGCCTGGTCGGCCCGACCGCGTCCATCGTCGAAACTCATGGACCAGACCCCCTTCTGCCCGAATTGCCACGGCAAGTATCCATATACGGACCAACACTTGGTCTGTAACCTGTGTCTATCACCGGAACACAGGGAGGATACCTGCGAGGCCTGCCGGGCTTTTCGATCGAAAAAGACCCTACGCGATTGAAGAGCTAGAAGACTTCAGATGGCGTAGACACCGGCCGAACAGATCGACGTCGAGGAGGAGGAGAGAATCTCCATACAAGAATCGGACTCGGACGACTCCGAAAGTGAGCTACCGACGGCACAGGAAAAAACTGTGAGTAAAACTGCCCCGGCCAAGACTCACTCCAAAATCATAAAGGCCAAGGGGATGCCATCGCCAATAGGCCATGGCTTAACCCGAAAACACGGTGACCAACCATCGGCACTGAAAAAGGCCTCCCAACAGCCGAAGACATCCGACTCTGGTCGAGAAACCAGCTCCGAACCATCTCGGCACCGAGAATTCGATACACCCAAAGTAAAAAAGGTTTCCTCGGAGCCGAAAAAGACAGTTCCGAAACCTTCGGTGTCGAAAAAGGCAGCCTCGGAGCCGAAAACAGGTTCTTACACAGAAGAACACAGACTTTCCACTCAAATGCAAGAGCACAGATTTGAGCAGGAATTAAGTATGGGAGAGCCAGACCATACTCAAAGGAGGCTGCACATCCAGAAAGAGACTGGTAAAATTCAAACTCTTCCTCAAATAAAAAGAAAGCTAGCATTTCAGGAGTCGGAAATGCAGCCAAAGGCAAAGGTGGCAAGAGACAGTACACCACCAGCAAGGTTTTCCCCACAGCCTTCTCCACTGCACTCACCACAGCTGTCCCCGGTAGCAACACCCCCAATGCAGGATGACCCGGATGCATGGGACTTATATGATGCACCGACAACAGTCCCGATTGTTACCCGGCAAGGCCGTCACCACCAGAGGACAGCACTGCATATATGCAGGTGTTATCAAGAGCAGCTACTTTCCACAATGTGGCAATGCATGCGGAACCAATAGAAGATGACTTCTTATTTAACACCCTGGCATCCACTCACAGCTCTTTTCAAAGTTTGCCAATGCTCCCAGGCATGCTAAAGCATGCCAAACAGGTGTTCCAGGACCCTGTGAAAGGCAGAGCCATCACGCCTAGGGTGGAGAAGAAATATAAACCTCCCCCAACAGACCCTGTGTTTATAACACAGCAGCTGACACCAGATTCAGTAGTTGTGGGAGCTGCCAGAAAAAGGGTGAACTCCCAATCATCAGGAGACGCACCACCGCCCGACAAGGAAAGTCGGAAGTTCGATGCTGCGGGCAAACGGGTGGCATCACAGGCAGCCAATCAATGGCAAATTGCCAATTCGCAGGCTAAACTGGCTCGCTACGACAGGGCACACTTGGACGAGATGCAACATATAATACAGCACTTGCCCAAGGAACACCAAAAACGTGCCCAACAGGTTGTTGAGGAAGGACAGGCGATTTCCAACAACCAAATAAGGTCTGCATTGGACTCGGCAGACACAGCAGCATGGACAGTAAACACTGCGGTAACCATTCGCAGGCATGCATGGTTACGGAGCTCAGGTTTTAAACCAGAAATCCAGCAAGCCGTGCTCAATATGCAATTTAACCAAGAACAATTGTTTGGGCCGGAGGTGGACACGGCAATCGAAAAACTAGAAAAGGATACAGACACGGCCAAAGCCATGGGCACGCTCTACTCCCCACAAAGCAGAGGCACTTTTAGAAGACCACAGTTTAGAGGGGGGTTTTGTTCCCAAACCGCAGACCTTTCCGCCTCACAGGCCAAACCCACCTATCAGGGGCAGTACCAGAGAGGAGGCTTTCGAGGATCCTACAGGGGTGGACAATTCCCAGAAACAAGGGGAAAATTCCAAAGCCCAAAGGCACCTCAATCCAAACAGTGACTTCAATGTCACAAACCCCCAACACTCAACACCAGTGGGGGGGAGACTTACTGCATACTACCAAAACTGGACAAACATAACTACGGACGCATGGGTCCTAGTCCAACATGGGCATTGCATAGAATTCATAAATTACCACCAGATGTGCCCCCAAGAGCACACAATATGTCCAAACAACACTTAGACCTGTTACAGCTAGAAGTCCAAGCATTGTTACATAAACAAGCAATAGAACTAGTACCCAACCATTAAAAAGGAACAGGTGTCTACTCCCTGTATTTCCTAATTCCAAAGAAAGACAAAACGCTGAGACCCATATTAGACCTCAGAACACTGAATCTCTACATCAAAGCAGATCACTTCCACATGGTAACACTTCAAGACGTGATTCCCTTGCTCAAAAAACAGGACTACATGTCAACGTTAGATCTAAAGGATGCATATTTCCACATACCCATACATCCTTCTCACAGGAAATACTTAAGGTTTATAATTCAGGGCGTGCATTACCAATTCAAGGTGTTACCATTCGGGATAACAACAGCCCCAAGGGTATTCACAAAATGCCTTGCAGTAGTAGCCGCTCATATAAGGAGACAGCACATGCATGTATTCCCATACTTAGACGATTGGTTAATAAAAACCAGCACTCGGCAACAGTGTCTTCAACACACACAATACGTTATAGAAACTCTACACAAACTAGGGTTCTCTATAAATTACCAAAAATCACATCTACAACCATCCCAAATACAACAATACTTGGGAGCAACACTCGATACACAAAAAGCGATTGCCACTCCAAGTCCACAAATGGTACAAGCGTTCCAGAATATAATACTAAACATACCGCCAAACCAACACTACCAAGTGAGGTCTGTAATGGAACTTCTAGGCATGATGTCTTCATGCATAGCCATTGTCCCAAACGCAAGACTACACATGCGGCCCTTACAACAGTGCCTAGCAAGCCAATGGACACAAGCACAGGGTCAACTCCAAGATCTAGTGTTGTTAGACCGCCAGACACACTTCTCGCTTCAGTGGTGGAACCCTATAAATTTAAACCAAGGGCGGCCATTCCTAGACCCAGTGCCTCAATACGTGATCACAACAGATGCTTCCATGATGGGGTGGGGAGCACACCTCAACCAGCACAGTATACAGGGACAATGGAGCATTCAACAAAAACAACTGCACATAAATCATTTAGAACTGTTGGCAGTGTTCCTAGCATTGAAAGCATTTCAACCACTGATAGCCCACAAACACATTCTTGTCAAAACAGACAACATGACGACAATGTATTACCTCAACAAGCAAGGAGGGACACACTCGTCACAACTGTGCCTCTCAGCACAGAAAATTTGGCATTGGGCAATTCACAGTCACATTCGCCTGATAGCACAATACATCCCAGGTATTCAAAACCAGTTAGCCGACAATCTCACTCAAGATCACCAACAGACACACGAATGGGAAATTCATCCCCAAATCCTACGAGATTACTTTCAACGTTGGGGAACACCAAAAATAGACCTATTCGCAACAAAGGAAAACGCAAAATGCCAAAACTTCGCGTCCAGGTACCCACACCCTCTGTCCAAGGGCAATGCGTTATGGATGAGTTGGTCAGGGATATTTGTTTACGCTTTTCCCCCTCTCCCACTCATTCCTTATCTGGTAAACAAACTGAGGCAAAACAGACTCAAACTAATACTCATAGCACCAACCTGGGCTCGCCAACCGTGGTACACAACACTGCTGGACCTATCAGTGGTACCTCATGTCAAATTACCAAACAGACCAGACCTGTTAACTCAACACAAACAACAGATCAGACACCCAAATCCAGCATCGCTCAATCTAGCAATATGGCTCCTGAAGTCTTAGAGTTTGGACACTTAGACCTTACACAAGAATGTATGGAGGTCATTAAAGAAACTAGGAAACCTACTACAAGACATTGTTTTGCAAACAAATGGAAAAGATTTGTTTACTACTGCCACAATAATCAAATTCAACCACTACATGCTTCTGCAAAAAACATTGTAAGTTACTTATTACACTTACAAAAATCTAAACTAGCATTCTCTTCTATTAAAATACATCTCACAGCAATTCTGCCTATCTGCAGAATACACATTCTACATCGCTTTTTAGAATCCCAGTTATCAAAGCATTTATGGAGGGATTAAAAAGAATCATACCCCCGAGAACACCACCAGTACCTTCGTGGAACCTTAACATTGTATTAACACGACTCATGGGACCACCATTTGAACCCATGCACTCTTGTGAAATGGTATACTTAACTTGGAAGGTAGCCTTCCTAATAGCTATCACATCTCTTAGAAGAGCAAGTGAGATACAAGCATTCACTATACAAGAACCCTTTATACAAATACATAAACATAAAGTGGTTCTCCGTACAAATCCCAAATTCTTACCAAAGGTTATATCACCATTCCACCTAAACCAAACAGTGGAACTCCCGGTCTTCTTTCCACAACCAGACTCAGTAGCCGAAAGAGCCTTACATACATTAGATATTAAAAGAGCACTAATGTATTACATTGACAGAACAAAACAGTTTCGCAAAACAAAAAAAATTTGTAGCCTTCCAAAAACCTCATGCAGGAAATCCTATATCCAAATAAGGCATTGCCAGATGGATAGTGAAATGTATTCAAACCTGCTATATTAAAGCAAAAAGAGATCTACCTATTACACCAAATGCACATTCCACTAGGAAAAAAGGCGTCACAATGGCTTTTCTAGGGAATATACCTATGACAGAAATTTGTAAGGCAGCCACATGGTCTACACCTCATACATTCACAAAACATTACTGTGTAGATGTGTTAACAACACAACAAGCCACAGTAGGACAGGCAGTATTACGAACATTATTTTATACAACTTCAACTCCTACAGGCTAAGCCACCGCTTTTGGGGAGATTACTGCTTACTAGTCTATGCACAGCATGTGTATCTGCAGCTACACATGCCATTGAACGGAAAATGTCACTTACCCAGTGTACATCTGTTCGTGGCATGAGACGCTGCAGATTCACATGCGCCCTCCCACCTCCCCGGGAGCCTGTAGCCGTTGTTAGTTGAATAAGAATTGTAAATTTGTAAATATATATTATTTTAAGACACATTATGTACATACATACCTACTCCATTGCATGGGCACATCTAGTATACTCTCAACTCCTACCTCACTCTCAGCGGGGAAAACAATCTAAGATGGAGTCGACGCCCATGCGCAATGGAGCCGAAAGGGAGGAGTCCCTCGGTCTCGTGACTCGAAAAGGCTTCTTCGAAGAAAAACAACTTGTAACACTCCGAGCCCAACACTAGATGGCAGGATAATGCACAGCATGTGAATCTGCAGCGTCTCATGCCACGAACAGATGTACACTGGGTAAGTGACATTTTCCATATATAAATATATATATATATATATATATAGTGGGCCACTTGAAGGTGTGATGCCGAAACACGTAGGCCCTTATTTTTATTTTGTTCACATGTTGAAATAAATATGTGATATTTTTCACCCACATATTGCTTTTGAAGACTAGTCTTTGGCGTTGTGAGTACACCACTGATTGATTCATATCTGTGCCACCACATCACGAGTTGGGAAAACTACTGTGTGACGGCGTGCATGTGTGTGTGTGTATATATATATATATATATATATATATATATATATATATATATATATACACATAATACATCTATCATATATGTGTGTATATATATATATATATATATATATGAAACAAAATTCCTAATTTCATGAATTTAACATGTTTCTTTAATTCAGTGTGTTGCAGTACAAGTGGTTAGGCATGTGTGTTGGTTGCCTTACTCCAAGACTGGGATGGAGTACATTTACACCTATTTTGACACATTTAGGGGGTGTAGTAACTTTAGAAATGTATGTTGTGAAATGCAAATGTCTTACTCTGGTGCGTGGGTGTTTTCTATTAGCATGTCCCTCCCAAACCCTCCTTAAATTTCCCTTAACCTTACCCATCTATGAGTAGCCATTCCCCAATCCCCCAACACACCCCAGTCATTCCTACTGGTACTAAAGAATAACATACTTATATGTGAAGAGATTTCTTCCACTATAGCACAGATCTCCGCACAAAAATAGACAGGCGAAGCGAAGACGGATAGATGGAGACAGGGGTCTCCGGTCGTAAGGTTGTGAATGGCATTTTGTAGTACGTGAGTAGTACTACTTAACATACTTCAACATGCAAGTTGTGAATTGGATCCGCTGGGTCTCCTCAATCAAAAAATTTAAGATGTGGTATTATGCTGACCAGAAAAAGTTCACTGCTGATTTTATTTTTCTTTATGTTCACAGAATAGTGCTTAATGCCCTGAGTAGTGTGCTGATATTCCAGTTTGAGGAGGTGCAATGGGATTACTCCATAGCTGCAGAAAGGGTGGATGTGCCAAAAGAAAAAGACAAGTACAAGCGGGCTCCCTTCCGGGTGCAGTCCTATGCCTATGTGCGGGCCCAAAGGATGAAGAGGGTGGGATCCAGCAACAGAAAGCTGTACCTGCAGACAGATGAAGACCTAGAGGATGGTGCAAGCCGACTTTCCCATCACGCACGCAGTCTGTCAGCCCGAAGCATGAAGACAGCACAAGGTAATATGTCTATTCCTTTCAGTCTCTTTTATGAAGGTTGTCTTTGATATTACGCCTCTCTTCCCAACAAAATAACATAACGTGCTAATTGCATGTTCCCACTGTATGGTATCTTAGCATCGAATGACTGATGTTACAGTGCATAATTGGTGCTGGGGTGGGGGCACTGCACTTATTGTTGGGGACCAACACTTACTTTTACCCGTACCAAATATTTACTGAGTACAAGAGAGGGAAAACATATAGATCGGAAAGACAGAGGTAGAACAAGATAGCAAAACCATCATAAACAGAAAGCAGCAACCTGCAAGTGTGTGTAAAACGGGTAGAGGGTCACTGGCAGCAGATTAAAGATTACTAGCATTTAATTGCATCGGCCGCTGGCTTCTGAGCAGAGCTTCGGGCACCAGCACTGTTTTTTTTCAGAAATTAAGTTCTGGACCTTTATTGTTAACCACTTCGATCATACTCAATTTTATCGACTTCAAAAGGAGCAGTGGAGCCCCAGGATTCAAACCTGTGATGATTAGGTCAAACACAGATCCCTGCAGTGGATGCATTAATCCACTGATCCACCAGATAATCTAATCCTCTTGAAATAGAAATCAGTCCTCCAATTCACAATGGAAAAGTGGGCCACACAGCAGATAATCTCCTACCATGTATGTCTTATATCACCCCAGGTCTGACTGATTTTGTCGCTTATCCTAACCCTCACCTCTATGGTTCGCCATCTCCTTTAACTACCTAATGGATTAGAGTTTTGTGGAATCCCATGGTTAGTGAACAAATGCAAGATATTAAGTGAGATCTTGTTTTAGGCTGTTAAAAAAAGAATACAGCTTATAAATAATGTTGCACACAAATAATACAATCACATATTAAAAGAGAAACAGGTTGGAAGAGCATGGAATGAGATAAAAGAATTGCTAGGCATCACACAGTGTAGTTCGTTACGTTGTTTTAGCCATTTCCGAAAATACAATAGGAATAAATGAGAACAAATGAGAATAATTAAGCCTAGCTAATGTTTATTTCAGTGATAAGTGGCATGCTGTGAAATCGTGTAATTTTGTAGACTGGGGGATTCGTATTATGAATTCATTTTCTATGAGATGCACTATATGGAGAGCACTGGCGGCTGAGGTGCGTCACATGTTTAATCATATTGCATATGAGTCAGCAGAACAAGAAGATGGTGGCACAGGACACTGGAAACGCGAAACAGTGCAAACCTTTCCTCATCAATTTCCTCTCCTCCTCAAAAGGTCAACAGTTCTGTGCCTAAGAACTCCTTGCTCCTGGAAATCCAGCACAGCCCTGCGGCCATGGCAGGATTCTTAGTGTGTGCTGCAAGTTCCGGTTTATTTTGTGATTCACATCTTGGTGACATACATTAGCAGAGAAGATAAGTAAATCACAGACATGGAAGCTGATGGCTCTGGGCTATAGAGATGGTCCAGAGAGTGGCCTGCCTAAGAGATACTCTCTTCTCAGCATGCCACAGACATGGCCACAAGGCTCCTAGGAGGATTCAGGAGCTGTCAAGTGGCCAGGGCCTGCACACTAAGGCCTATCTGCACATTCGTGTTTTCCCTCCAGCCCAACTAAAGGGTATATAAGATAAACCTGTTTGTTGGCGTTTTAGGCAGTGGGGAGATTAAAATGGGTTTTCACTAGGGTCATCTAGACAGAGTTTCATCACCGTTCCTTTTCACCAATTTTTACAGGCTTTAAATATGTGGACAGACTGTGTGACAGTATCGGTCACGTGTGCAGTGAAGGAACATCCTGCAAGCTGACAGGCAGTGGGAAGGTCCTGGTCCATGTAAATAGGTAGTGTGAGGAGCTTGGTGCTCATGGATAAGTGGTGGCAGGGGTCTTGGGGCACATAGACAATCTAAGGATCTCGGGGTACATAGACAGATAGTATAAGAAACATGGTGCACGTGCGCAGGTGGTATTTGGAGCTTGAAGTATATAAAAAGTGGACACAACTGAGGGCCCCTGGACTTGATTTGTGAGACTGGGGGCAGTTAAGCAAAATTAGCACACATAATCAGTTTGAGACATCTGCTATACATGAAGAGTATGTGAGGAACTTGGAGAGCTTGACAGAATATTATGGACTGGTGAGCACATAAAAATAATTCTATGAACTTGGTTTGCATTTACAAATCAGGTAAGTAAATTGGGGCACACAGTCACGCAGTTTGAGTTAGATGGAGAGTGTTAGGGGTAGGTAGCATTTGGGCAAATTAACCACTAGGTTCATAGCGGACAAGGAAGATAGTGTGGGGAGAACATGGAGAGGCAGTGTGAGGAGGTTGGGAGAGAGTATGTGATGATGTAAATTAGCTAGCATTGTAATGGCTGTCATAAATCCAAAGTGCTGTGAATTAGTATATTTTATGGCAACTATACTGTCCAGGTGCAGTCAGCTTGCTGTCGGTCTTCCATGAAAGGTATCCTCTACCACTTTAATGCTTAACCCTTTTTACTCTGCACAATATATTGGCACGATCATTAGGTAGTAGCACTGTTTGGAAATTAGTATATGCATTCTTTAGCTGGATGAGACTGTGCCCAGACAGGATTACTACATAAATGTACTGGTGTTGACGTGTTAAAAGCATCGGGCAATTTATCAAAATGCAATCACATTTTTTATAACACATTATTCAACCACTGAGCCCAAATTAACCTCTTCTCTCACCCCAACAGAACGACAGCTGGAGTCCCAGAAGCCCGCCTCCTGGCCACAAATCCAAAGTTTCCGTCGGAGCTCTGCCTACATCGACCTGCAGCCAGAGTTCTATAAGAAGCCTCCGTCTGCCAAAAAGCCAGGCAATGGCAACGCAGAATGCAACAGCCGAATGAGTACCGCCCACTTGAAACTGAAGGTAGATTCTGGTAAGTTGACTCTGTAGTTTTGAATTGTAATCTAATACAGAGTGCTACATTCACAAGAAATTTTGTTTTCAAATATAGATTTTGCGGATGTGCCCGAATATTACAAATAAGTCTGCATTTTGTGCACTTTCTAATTCATGGAGCAGTTGTTAGTGCTTATTCTCAACAATAACCCCGCATGATCAACTCAGAAACACTGTTCATGTAGTTTGACAATATAAAAAAAATACGCCACCTAGAAAAAAAGTCCAGATTTACTCTATTAGAGATTGGATTAAGAACCTATCAATTTATCAGTAGTCGAGAACACGAATTTCAGAATGATAGACAAAGAATTTATTGATTTATTTATATTTTTCCTGTAGCGCCACAGTACCGAACGGTATTAGAGTGTTATACAAGGAACATTCAAGGCAATCCAAAGCCAGTGAAGTAAGAAACTGGAGAGAAGGGGATCGGAGATGGGGAACCACTTTAGCGGACAGAGGGTTAATCAGAGCTCAGTGGAGATGAGAAGAGTTAGAATCGACATCAAGGAAGGACAGTAGCGAACAGGTGTCCAAGGCGTAGTGTTCTTTAAAGAGGAAATTAGGTGAGACGGAAGTAACACACAATTTCTGTTTATGTAGACATGAGTAACCATTAACCCAAATGTAACTTGGAAAGGTGGGTCTTCAGTCAGAAAGTCAGGTAATGTTTTTAGTTGTGCTGGTGGAGAGTTCCAAATGCTTACAGAGGTGCTAGTAAACTACTGATTCAGTGCTTGCGTCATTCGGAATTTTGATGCAAAATGATTTTTTAAATGACGGCATCTGACTTGAGAATGTTAATGTTACGTGAATACAATGTATCTAATGTACTTGAGCAGAGTAAAAAAAAAATGTCTAGTAAAAGGGACAAATGTAACATTGCTGATCTGGCATTAATTAGGGGAGTCATGAGATGTAAGGTGGACGACATAGTCAGGCCAATATGCCAGGGGCAGAGGTCCCTTGAACTGCAATATGAGGATGTCCCAGAGATGCCTTCAGTACTCTTAGTTGGTCAGAGGAGTATAACGAACCTGAGAGCTGAGGTACATGGCAGGCTCTAGTTTCTGCCAACCAGGCATCTTCAGGACACATCTGTCTACCCTGGACAGGCCCAAGATGGCTTATCTTTGATTTGCCTGTTGCACAGATAAGCTTCCATCCTCCACAAGCGTTCTAACAAAGTGCCCTTAGTAATACTGAACCTATTATCCCTAATAGATTAGCAGTAGTACCCGGGAAATGGAAGCCTGCTAGATGAGACTAGATTGGCTAACTGCAACTGACTTAGGGTGTTCTTTCTGACAATAGGACGGAATAGTGTGAAAGTGTAAAGCACAGTAAAAGTGAAGCATAATGACATGCAACTCACTGATAATTTTCAGAGACCATCTGGCCTTCATGCTTGGGTGGACATGCTCCTGTCGCATTATGTGTGGGGAGGTGACTTAGTGTTACTAGTTGTGTTAGGAGCAACATAGCTGTTGGCTACGTGTAATAAGTGGACACAAGTGAGAGTAGTGGACCTACACCTCAAACCAGCATTTACTCAAAACATCTTCCAAGTTCAATAACGAAAATTCTGACAGAGAACACAGAGTGATGTCAACCAAGCCATTATACAGCTTAAAATCAGAGAGAATATAATATTGTGGCATATATGGGCTCTGTTGGATGGGTGTGAAATATTCTGTCTAATTTGTTCTTTTGGGTGATTGTCTTGCTTTTATATACAGTATTTAGTTATAATTGTGGCCAATTATGTCACTTTTGCATTTAAAAGTGACATTGGCTCTTTTTTGTGACTTTAATTGTCCAAGTAAGTGATGTCCGCAAAGTTGTTATATGTGAGGTTGCATGACTTTATGATGAGTGCAAAGAGGAGTTGTGGTTTTATAGCTGCTCATAATTTGTGAATTTCAGTGTTTTGGGGATTTTAAATCATTGCTATAATGTTATTTCAGCTGATTTTTTTCAGTGTTTTCTTTCAAATGTAAAATAGTATATGAGCTTGTTAGAGAACTGTAACATGTTTTCAGAATATAATACAACATACACCCACACACAGACATGCACACAGATTCACACACACACACACACACACACACACACACACACACACTCCCCCTCTTTTCCTCTTTCTCTTTACTGAAACTCTTTTTCTCTTTCGCTCAGTATTTCATACAGTCTAGGAAACACAATTTGAAGCCCGATTTGTACGAAAAGTTGATAAGATGTCATATTATATTCACAAATGTACTCATTTATATGTTCTGCTTGGAAAATTCTAACATTGCACTTTTAGTTTCCCGATTTATTACTAATCTCAATTTTGTGTGCAATGCGTAGACTAGCAAAATAAAACGCAATCACAGAACCAAAAAACAGCAACCAAGTAACATTCTTGAAATGTTCAAAGAAGGCATGGTATATGTGAGTATAGTAATGTGTTCTTTCCACATACAGATGGAGACTCTGGATGCTCCACATTTAGGCCTAAGTCGGCACTCTTACTCAGTGAAGAAGCAGCTTTGAAACGCATGCAACAGCGAGGTCCTCACAATCCACTGAGTCCTGACCACATCCTCCTGACCGTCAGCACATTGCATCACTGTCGGGGACCTGACCAGGTGGGCTCTAACATGGAACACAATGCAGCTGTTCGTGATGCCTGGGGAATGCCACTTATCTTTCAGCACTACACGAGGGAGCTGTCAAAGGCCAAAAGTGTGGACCAGAAAAAGATGGATCAGCTGGCAAAATTAAAACCTACCTGTGCCACCCTGGGACTGCAGACTGTCGGTACCCCATTTGAAATCAAGACATTTAGCTTGAATTTGAAGCACTCTTTTCATGGTTCAGATGTGCCATCTTCTATTCCTATGCCAACCCTTCTGCGTTCAAGATCCTGCTGTAGTTATCGGGAGCCGAACCTGGTCACCATCCGTCAGAAAAGACCAGCTTCAACTGGGGAGGGTTGTGTGAGGCCAGCAGGTGACCCCCCTAACACAGGTCCTGTCCAGCCTGTTCGCATGGTGATGGGTGTATCTAGGAAAGACTTGCCCGCAAAGCGGGAAAGACCAGACACCTTTGTGCCAGCAAATCCTTTCCGTGAGAACTGTGGCTTCAAACTTCTGACCGTGAAACAACTCAGAGAGTACCAGGATGAGAAAGCTTCGGAATATCTAAAATCCCAATGTAAGATTCTAGCCAGTGATGAGAAAAAAAGCAAGAAGGCTTGGCTCATGAAAGTCAAAGGATTACCACTTGAAGAATTTTTGAATGAGTGCAAAGTAGCAGCTCCTGAGCTTGGTACAAATGTCTTCATTTGAATAAAGATTATTTGGCAGGAAGTATCTTTAAATATGTGTTGATCTTTTACAGTTCCCACTTCCCAGCCAGAACTAATAATCCATCTGAGCCTAAGAGACCTCTGATTGTGATGCTTCAGGTTAGATCTTGGCAGACTTATTACTCCGTCAGAAATATAATGGAAATCCCATCTATCATATTATAAGTGCCCATGGACGTCAATTCAACAAAATTCCAGGGGTAGCGGAAGTGACATCATGCGCTATTTCATCTTTACTTTCAGGCACACACACATGCTTAGATAAACACACATTCACACACTCGCTTTTACAAAAGCACAGTCTCACACGCAAGCATGCACACAACATACATTTAAAAGGATTTGTTACTTGCCACAGCTACCAAGGAGGGTCATGTTCCAGCCAACTGTACTCCATTTTATGTTACACTAATAGTGAATAATATGCTATTCACTATTAGTGTAATAAAAAAAAACTGATTGAAAACAAGGAAGTCGAGCCCCAAGCAACGTCCATAAGGACGAGCTGCCCCTTTGTTCCTTTCATGTTTTCGCCACCTCTGAGGCCAGGGGTCGCAGTTGCAGTGCCAAGGGTTGCAAGGGGCATGCTCAGGGTCGTATCTGCGAGTCATGGTGACCCCTAAATGATGTCCGTGTTTGTGACATTTGATTTATTGCACTTGTAATATGGCAGACAGGATATCGGTCTGTGACAGAGTAACCAGTAGGCCAAACTCCAAATCAGGCTGAGAGTGTCTACACGTGTACCCACTATAAATAGGTGGAACAGGACTTCTGCTAGTTTTTGGTGGTTGTCCTGCAACTGCCAAACTTTAAATAACCTCCAGCATGTTCTTTAGTTTATTTGTTTTGTAAAGCTTTCAAACATGTATATAAGTGTGCAGTTGAAGGTAGGAATTTTGGGAAGTAGGTGATTTAAGAATCATTTCTTCCCTAGTGAATATTTTGTGGAGAACAGCATTATAAAGCAGGATTGACTAAATTATCGATGAAGGAAAGACAAATAAATCATAGTTTATTTAGTCAACGCACAAGAAAGCTCTGTTCCGTCTACCTCTAGGGTAAAATATATTACAAAAAATATACAGTGTTGCACGCAGCAGAAAACAAGCTCTCATGTATCCGTTTCTCATAACAGAAGTGTGCCTCATTTTTTCAACTAACATGTACACAATAGAGCCCCTGGAGGTACAGTTTTCCATTAATAAATAGCCCAGCAAATGAATGTAGCACATTTGTCGATATTCTGTATGCAAATGTATGTTCTTGAGTTCGAGTCTCTGGAGTAAACATGAATCAGTGTGAATAGAGGAAAAACATGTTTTGTTTCCGACAGCAAACAAACCTGTTCCCCCATCCTATCAAGTAAGCATGTTTTAACTGTTGGTATCTTTTTAACCCCTTAGCTGCCAGGCCATTTCCCCCTCAAGTGCCAGGCCTTTTTTTGGCTATTTGGGACAGTTCGCGCTTAGGCCCTCGTACATTTTTGTCCACATAAGATACCTACGCCAAATTTGCGTCCTTTTTTTCCAACATCCTAGGGATTCTAGAGGTACCCAGAGTTTGTGGGTTCCCCTGAAGGAGACCAAGAAATTAGCCAAAATACAGCAAAAATTTTGTTTTTCAAAAAACAAAATGGGAAAAAAGGGCTGCAGAAGAAGGCTTGTGGTTTTATTCCTGAAAATAGCATCAATGAAGGGTTTGTGGTGCTAAAATCACCAGCTTCCAGCAACAGGCAGACTTGGATGAGAAAACCACATTTTCCAACACAATTTTGGCATTTTACTGGGACATACCCCATCTTTACTATTTTTTGTGCTTTTAGCCTCCTTCCAGTTAGTGACAGAAATGGGTGTGAAACCAATGTAGACAAAATTCTGAATTCATCAAGGGGTCATTTGTGTAGATCCTACAAGGTTTTCCTACAGAAAATAGCAGCTGAAATAAAAAAATATTTAAATTGAGGTTAAAAAACAACTATTTTTCGCCACGTTTGCAGGGATATATAGTGCTTGTAGGTTCATCAAGAACCCTAGGTACCCAGAGCCAATAAATGAGCTGCACCTTGCAATGGGTTTTCAATGTATATCAAGTATACAACAATTCCTTTGGTGAAATATAAAGAGTGAAAAATAGATATCAAGGAAACCTTTGTATTTCCAAAATGGGCCTAAGATAAGGTGTTGAGAAGCAGTGGTTATTTGCACATCTCTGAATTTTGGGGTCCCCATACTAGCATATGAATTACAGGGCATTTCTCAAATAGATGTCTTTTTTACACACAGTCTTACATTTGGAAGGAAAAAATGTAGAGAAAGACGAGAGGCAATAACACTTGGTCTTCTATTCTGTGTCCCCCCAAGTCTCCTGATAAAAATGGCACCTCACTTGAGTGGGTAGGCCTAATGCCCGCAACAGGAAACGCAACATGGACACATCACATATTTACATTGAAACCTGAGGTGTTTTTTGGAAACTGCCTTGCTGTGGATTTTGGCTCTAGCTCAGCCAGCACCTAGGGAAACCTAGCAAACCTGTGCATTTTTTAAAACTAGACACCTAGGGGAATCCAGGATGGGGTGACTTGTGGGGCTCTCATCAGGTTTATTACCCAGAATCCTTTCCAAACCTCAGAATGTAGCAAAAAAACAGACATTTTCCTCAGATTTCGGTGATGGAAAGTTGTAGAATCTGAGGGGATCCACAAACTTTCTTCTACCCACAGTTCCCAAATGGTTCCTCACTTGTGTGGGTAGGCCTTGTGCCCGCAATAGAAAATGTCCCAAAACACAACATGGACACATCACATTTTCCTGAAGAAAACTGACCTGTTTTTAGAAAGTGCGTAGCAGTGGATTTTGGCCTCTAGCTCAGCCGGCACTTAGGAAAACTTTCCAAACCTGGACATTTGTGGAAACTAGACACCAAGGGGAATTCAGAATGGGGGTGACTTGTGGGTTTCTCACCAGGTTCTATTACCCAGAATCCTTTGCAAACCTCAAAAATTGGCAAGAAAAAACACTTTTTCTTCACATATTGGTGATGGAAATTTCTGGAATCTAAGAGGAGCCACAAATTTCCTTCCACCCAGCACTCCCCCAAGTCTCCCAATAAAAATGGTACCTCACTTGTGTGGGTAGGCCTTGTGCCTGCAACAGGAAATGCCCAAAAACACAACATGGGCACATCACATTTTCTCAAAGAAAACAAACCTGTTTTTTGCAAAGTGCCTACCTATGGATTTTGGCCTCTAGCTCAGCCGGCACCTAGTAAAGCCTACCAAACCTGGAAATTTCTGAAAACTAGACACCAAGGGGAATTTAGAATGGGGTGACGTGTGGGGCTCTCACCAGGTGCTATTACCCAGAATCCTTTGCAAACTCAACATTTGGCAAAAAAAACACTTTTTCCTCACATTTCGGTAATGGAAAGTTCTGGAATCTGAGGGGAGCCACAAACTTTCTTCTACCCAGAGTTCCCCCAAGTCTCCCGATAAAAATGGTACCTCACTTGTGTGGGTAGGCCTTGTGTCCGCGACATGAAATGCCCCAAAACACAATGTGGACACATCAAAATGATCTATTACAAAACTACCTGTTTTTGCACGGGGGGCACCTGCATTTGTGGTCCCGGGTGCGACTGTCATCTAGGGAAACCTACCAAACCCAGACATTTTTTAAAACTAGACACCCAATGGAGTCCAGGGAGGTGTGGCTTGCGTGGATCCCGCAACATTTTCTTACCCAGACTCCTCTGCAAACCTCAAATATAGCTAAAAAAAAACACATTTTCCACACTTTTCTTTGTAGGATTACTGCGCCGGTACAAATTTCTTACCACCCAATGTTCCCCTTGGTCTTCCGATAAACATGATACCTCACTTGTGTGGGTGGCCCAGGTGCCTCTAACAGGAAAAGGCCAAAAACGTGTAGAGATTGAGGGGATAGCACTGCGAGTTGATAAAGACCATTTTTTCTTTTATACATTTTTAGGCTGACTCTGCTTTGGGGACCCACACAAGTGAGGTACCATTTTACTTGGGAGACTGGGGGGAATGGTGGGTGGTAGGAAATTTGTGCCGGCACGGTGATTCTACAAAGGAAAGTGAGGAAAAGATGCTTTTTAAGGAAATTTTGAGGTTTGCAGAGGAGTGTGGGCAAGAAAAATGTTGGGGGATCCACGCAAGACACACCTCCCTGGATTCCTCCAGGTGTCTAGGTTTCAAAAATGTCTCTGAGTTTGGTAGGTTTCCCTAGATGACCGCCGCACCAGTGACCAAAAATGCAGGTCCCTTCCGTACCCTGTGGAAAAAGAGGTAGGTTTGTAGTAGATCATTTTGCTGTATCCACATCCTTCTGTGATGTTCCAAACACTAAAATTGTAAAAAGAAACGCACTTAGGTTATGTTAAGAAGACCCCTCACCCACCAATCAAGTTGGTGGCATGCTTCATCATCGGGGTCCCACCCCAGACAGTGCTGCGATGCCTGATTACAGCAGAGCAGGTTTTGCCATTTTTACCACACATAATGGTTGGATTTGGCACAAGGGTGAGTGATGGTTCGGTAGATCAAATTTTATTAACAAGAGATTTCACAAAAATGAAATGCACTGTTAATAACTGAAAGGCCAAAAAACTGAACCAATGACTTACAACTCGTGATCTGTAAAGCCGCGTCAAGGCACCAACCGTTTTACAGTCCATTCACACACCTTTCATAAATGACATGCACAAGACCATTCATGCCGCCAGCCGTGGGCCCAGCACATTACAACACTTGCATCAACAGACGGCGCCATTCAAGGGCCAATCACTTTCATATGCCCACATGCCTGTTACAGCAACCACACCAGCTGATGGGAGTGTGTGGACTGGCATTTGGCTGGCAGTGTGTTGCAGTGACCAACAGAAAGTCACTATTTACACCGCCAACCAAGCGCCACTCCACGCACACTGCCAGCCAGTTTTTAAACAACAAAGAATCCACTAATTAGAAATAAGTACAAAACTACAAACACAAAAGTTCTAACTGAATACATTACAGTAATGCCAACCGTGAAACTGAACATAGGAAAATAAATAAAGGGCAGTTTACGCTCACGGTAGTTCCCAGTAATTCTGTGTGTGGTAACGCTTGAAACAGCCAGCCACACATAGTCCAGGCTTTGAAGGACAGTCTGGGCAGTGCATCCGGCTGTCCCTCTGAATACCTCTTCAGGCACAGACTCTCCATATCTTAGTGGGCAAGTCTTTTTTGGGAGTGGGAGGAATGTGATCAGGAAAGTGGCGATCTTTCAATCTAGCCACATCCTCCACCACTTCCTCTCTAGGAACTCTTGCCTATTCCACCACAATAAGACTCTCTGTCACTGACTCCTGAAATTTAACAAATGTCATCCTTGACTCAGGGGAACACTCTTTCAACATAATAAAAGCATTAAAAGTTGCCAAATGAAACAAATGGATGGCTAACGTTTTATACCACACGTAAGAATTATGAAGAGCAATGTAAGGTTCTGACCTCTGATCTACTCTGTCAACACCACCCAGGTGCTAATTGTAGTCCAAAATGCATGCAGGTTTGCACACTTCGGCAACCTGACCCCAAACAGTCACAGAGGAAGTACTCAGTTAGCATGTACACATCCCTCCTGTCTGCAAATTTCAGAGCTAGCAGCTCATTACTATGCAAGGCACTGCATTGTTCCCTTTCAAGTTTTTTACAGACAAGCTACCTTGGATAGCCTTCCCAGTTAGAATGGGTTGTGCCACATGCAACAGTGTCCACTCTGAACAATTCATTGAACAACTGCACTCCAGTGTTGAAGTTATCTACTTACAAATGGTGACCTTTATTAAACAGTCATCTACCAAGATCCCACACAATTTTCTCACTAACTCCAAAACTGGGCGGACAACCAGGGGAGGGGGTGTTCAATACTGGAATCCCTACCAGTGCAGATCCGTAAATTATACACATATCCTGTACTACTTTCAGACAGCATATACATCTTAATTCCATACTGTGCCCTCTTGCTAGGAATGTACTGCTTAAAAAACAAACGCCTGCTGAACAAGCTCTTCAAAAATACATTGTCCATAAACAATTCAAAGAAATTGACAGGCAAAACGTTTTCCATATTTACTGTATACCCTGGGAGACTAGTAAAGGCAGGTAACTGTGGCTGCTCCATGTTTGTGGCAACCCAGTTGTCAGGTCTTCCAATGGGAAACCTTTCAGCCCCAGGCTGCTGCACTATTGCACATCAGTGTCCTCCTCTAATACGGGCCCTTCATCTGTACTGAGAGTGGCTTCATCATCAGAATATTCCTGTCTGACAGAAAAAACTCACTGCCAGACTCTCCCACTTCCTCCTCTGCCTCAGATGCAAAGTCATTCTCATAATCATTGTCAGAAGACGACTCAATCAAAAAGTAGGCCAACAACTTGCTGAGCGGTCAATCTGCAGCTAGCCAAGGTCTTTTCTAAGAAGTGTAACTTGACAAATGCACCACCAACAACAAGCACTGTCTAAAATAAGTAATAAACAAAGTGTGGCTTTATCACAATGAGTTAGGTACTCAAAAACTATACCACTCACTTGCCTGAAAAAGCTAGACTCACCAGCAACTACTCTGCACTGACACAGCAATCACCAATGACATCCCACTAAAAAGAAAAAAATAAAAGAAAATTAGACATAACACAACACAAATATCATTGTGCACAAATCTAAGGACAATTTCACACACAATTCTGCATTTAGTACACTACCTACAAACATGTCATTCATGCATGGCAACAATACTCCTTTGGAGTAAATTGTTTTTACTTACCTAAAACATGCAACTTCGTAAACCGCAGGTCAACCACTGCCAAAACCGCAAGGAGCCACAGCAAAGGAAGCAAAAGCTTTGAACTAGAACAAAATGGAGAAATAAACTGTTATACTCACAAATGCAACTACTGTGTCAGTTGACAAACAGCCCACCACCAAGCATTTAGATGTTTTCCCTGGTGCCTAAGTGGATTCTGCCCCCTTTTGGCGACCCTTGGCAAAGGGGACGCCCCAACACAAAAAGAACAAAGGAAACAAAAAAATCCCTGGCGCCTTGGTGGCTTCTGCCTTTTGGAGGCAGATGGGCCTAAAAAAATAATATTCCCCCCCCCCCCATGGAAAGCGACCCTTGCCCAAGGGGCCAACTACCACACATAAAGCGCGCGCGCGCACACACACACACACACACACACACACACACACACACACACACGATCCCTGGTGCTAAGTGGGTTCTGGCCCCCTTGGGGGCAGATGGTCCTAAAACAAATAGGCTGATCTGCCCCCAGGGGAGGCAGAACTGCCCAACAGTGCTTTGCCCCCTATGGGGGGCGGCCCTTGCCCAAGGGGCCACCCCCCCACACAAAAGAAACAAAGAGCAAAACATCCATGGCGTTGCTGTGGCTTCTGCCCCCAAGGGGGGCAGAAATGGCATAAAACATATTGGCCCCCTTGCCCAAGGGGCCGCTCCCCGCAACATAAACCAAACAAAACACAGTATAAACAAAAATCCCTGGTGTCTAGTGGGGATTCCTCCTGCCCGATCGCATGGCAATCGGGCAGCAGGAATGCTGAAAGAGACATCGAGGGAAAGGAAAACCCTTTGCTTTCCCCTGAGGCCTGTTTTAGAGGAATCCCTCCCCCCCCCCCCCCCGCTGGAGGAGAAACTAACCTCCTCTTCCCTCGACGGGCTGGAAGCAAATGGCTTCCTGCGCGTCTGGCAGCCTCTAATGACGTCAACGTGCAATCGTGCACTGACGTCATTAGATGGGGGAGGGGCGGCGGTGGAAGGGAAAGCAATTTCCCTTCCATCTCTGCCCTGATGGGGTGGGTGGGAGGCTCAGGGGGTGAGCGCTAGCGCTCCACCCCCCCCATGTGCTGTGTGCAGGACGAGCTGGTCTCGTCCTCAGCACACGGCGACTGTGGCCGAGGGCGACACAAGCTTGTCCATGGCACCCGAGGGGTTAAATGCTTAAATACAGCAGGAAACAGCAAATTACCCCATTACCTTTCACTTATTCTCTGCTGCTGCATAGAATCTGGCATGCTTACTTTTTTACGAGTGAAACACGGATAGTAGTTTTTTACATCTGCACATTTTTTATGGATGTGGGATGGCGGTGGAGGGGAAAACGATTCCCCTTCCATCCCTGCCCTGATGGGGTGAGTAGGAGGCCCATGGGGGGAGCCCTAACGCTCCCCCCATGAGCTGGGTGGAGGACGAGCTGGTCTCGTCCTCGGCACACAGCGACCGTGGCCGAGGGCGACACCAGCTCGTCCATGGCACCCGAGGGGTTAAATGCTTAAATACAGCAGGAACCAGCAGCAAATTACCCCATTACCTTTCAATTAGTTTCTGCCGCTGCATGGAATCCGGCATGCTTACTTTAACGAGTGAAACATGGATAGTAGTTTTTTTACATCTGCACATTTTTGGTGGATGTGGCAATATTTTTCATAGTCTTTTGTGGCTTGCCATGCTACTTCTGCTATTATCGTAAAAAGGCAGCGAGTTCATGATTTTTGTCCTTTCACTCCTTATATCCCTTCCCTCTAAGGATTCCTTTCTGATACCGTCTATAGGACGTTTAGCAAGATATTAAAATTCCATGATAATTCCAAGTTTAAGGGGAGTGATTATGATTATGGGAAAGTAATCACTATTACAATTTGGTCAATTATTCTACTTCTAGCCATTGTATTTGTGTGAGATATGTGATCATACTTGTGTATTCTTGATCTGGTGCACTTTGGCTCATCTAAAAGCTGTTTTTGAGGTCTTCTTTGGTTTCATCAAGTAATTTATGTAAACTTTTGAGAAAACACGTTTTTGTGACCTGGTTAATTTCTGTTTTCATATTTAATTTGGAGCCAGTGTATAAATGTATTGTTTTTGAGAGTGCTACCCGGTATGAGGGGTATGCAGTCTGACTTTTATGTGGGTACATTTTTCATAGTGCATATTATTAGTTACATCTAGTCTATGTTGGGGGTGAGTTTGCGCACGTCCATTCTTATGGACAGCAATTCTTTTTTTATTGAAGATGTTGATAATAACCTATTGGTCTGGTGATGATGATGATGAACAAGTGCTTGATGTAATAAAAGTGTGGCTGATGGTTGTAATATACATGTAATGAAAGTAGTAAAACATAGTCAATAAAAACGAGTGCCCTACTTTTAAATAAATCAAATCTTCTAGAATACATTATATGGAGAAAACATGTTGCAGCAAAAGGTAATTTTAAGTATTACAACAACAGATCCATCTGCTGCTGATAACATATGCCTTAATACATCTAAACCATGGTATCAACTTCTGCTTAGGACTTCCCTTAAGGCAAATGGCCTATCACTAGCAATATATTGTACTCAATGGTCTATTTACACCTGCAACAAATCAAATCATCCTCAGTCCATTCACAGAAGTATCACCACCTATATTCTATTCATAATTCTGCACTTACCTCACCACTCATACTTACGTACTTACTCTATCAAATCATCTTTGCTTCACATGGACCATGATTGCCTTACAATATTGTGGCTTTAATAAGCTTTACAGCTTCTATCCTTCCTCTTGGAGTATCTCCAGAACCTAATATTTGTCTTCATCCTACCTCTCCCTATCCCATTAGGTACCTTCACTCCCTACTCACATATCCTACTCTCATAATACTCGTATCTTGCAAACCTCATGCTAGCTGCAAACCCTATCCCCTGTCCCAAAAGTGCTTCTTTTCCCCGATTGCACTCATACTCATCACAGCGAGCTTGGCACAAAGCCATGTATCTCATATCTTTGACCATGTCACTATTTGTTACAGTATCTGGGATGCTTTCACATCTGCACCCCTCTTTAATTAACTTATACTGGACAATAATACTATAATTCACGAGGGTGGTCTTGCCAGTATCCATAGTAACTTTATCTGTATTACAAACCTCTTATCTTAATCTTCCTCTTCTGAACTACTTTGTACCAGAAAAACTCTTGACACCTAACTTCACTGTCATTCTCCACATTAACTACTGCCATTCTGGATACAAGAAACTCTTTATTACTGATTTCCTCGATTTAATTTCCTACAAAATAGTCTCTTCTCCTAATAATGCTTACTTTGGTGACTTCAACCTCTCAGCAGACCTCAGCATAAAAGGCATGAGATGCTCCCTTCTTGACATTATTTCCTTCTTCAAACTAACATCCCATATTTGTGTTCCAACTTATTCTAATGTTAACAACATTCACCTGATTATGTCTGCCATGTCAAGTCCCAATTCCTCTAGACTGGTCTGATCATGAAGTAATTCCTTTTCATATTGATACTAAAGGCCCCACCTATGGGACAACCAAAACCAGATGTAATAATCAGTCAAGCTTTAAAGACATTGCTGATAGAAAATCTAAAAAAAATTAACTGCATTCCCATCTACTACCTAGGTTTCTCCTGTCAAACTGCTTTGCACAACAAACAACACCTGAAAGACTTCAGTAGATACTTCTCTCGTGTTTTATGTCATATATGGAGGCTGGCAAAATTTGTCCCCTACTGAATAAAAAACAGACTCCACAAGGAAGACCTTTTTCACTGGTATACTACCAAAATATTGAGTTTTAAATATTGTGCAATGTCAAAGAATGTCAATTGAAAATATCATGAAAGACAATATATTTAAAAAGTGTAGATTTACTATCTATATGTATATTCACTGAGAAAACCAAAGGTTAGAGGGACGTTATAGTTAGGTTGACGTTTTACTCACACAAAACCATAGAAATTCAGCAGTTATAGTTATACTTTTATTAAGAAAACTATGACTCGTGGCCTAAAGTTACTTTATGGCATGAGTTATAGTTTCTTCAGATAAGTATAACTATTATTATTATAACTATAACTGATGAATTTCCATGGTTTTGTATGGGTAAAACGTCCACCTAACTATAACATCCCAGTAGCCTTTGGTTTTCTCAGTTAATTTCAATGTTTTTAACCCAAAGTAATAAATAATTACCGTACTTTAATACAACCACTGCCGCGCCATTTACGGCAAAGCTTTTGTGTGTGAATGGTTGTGTTTATTTTAGTCTGCTTTGGATCCACTGATCCTTTGCAATTTTACACAGGAGGCAGCGCTTAGCGGCCTATGGGGTCAGGATGCCTCTATCCTGACCCCTTTTATGTTTTCCCCTTTATGTTTTCCCCATTTTTTCTTCCCTCCACTGGCTTAAGCGAGAAAAAATTATGGCAGCCGCAACTTTTCTTTCAGGTTGTGGCCAGCCAATCAGGGCTTTGCTTAGGTTCTGGATCCACAGATCCACTTGCGGGGGACCCGAGTCCCTAGATATCTAAATTTGATTTCCTTTAATTACTCAGAAACTACTGAACAGATTGATACAAAAAGAGATTTTTCTGGACAAAGATCCATCTTTCTGCCAAATTTAGTGTAGGTCTGTTCAGCGATTCGGGCTGTAGTTGTGTTAAAAATTGGAAAATCTCCATAGACATAGCATGGGGAAAAATTGTTTTTGGACACAACCTTTTTCTCAGCCCCCTTTTGACGAATCTTCCCGAAACTTTACAGACAGCAGCTTAATGGATATGCATACGAGTTTTGAAAATGTTGTGAATATTTGACAAATGGTGCCAAAGTTATTAGAAAAACAAAAACGCTTCATCTCTGGGAAAAGTCCAGGATGGTAAATGTTGAGTTATGAAGAGTGAATCTCGAATTACCTTGATAAATAAAGTTTATCTAAGGAAAGTAAAGAAGCAATACCTTAAATAGGCTAACAAACGTCTTCTGTTTACTACCGTTTTGAACCAAGATCATTTCTTCAGGCAGAAATTAAATGAGCTTTGAAAAACGTGTGCACTAATTTTGATTGTCCTAAACAAATAACTTATCCCCCATCCCCTTTAAATTATGTTGAGAAATGTCAGTGTGCCCGTTTTGGCACACTGTTTATGCAGTAGTCAAAATGTCAACTTTTGAACTCTCTGTTCAACACAAGAATATTTGTAAAGAGGATACATATAGTTCATATGATATACATGCTACTTCTGAAAAGCTCCAAATTTCTGAAGCAATATTTTAGGGCCTGATTGAGTCTTTGTTGGATTGAGTAGTGTCCATCCGGATGACATAGGTGTCAAGGACTCTGGGCAGAGCCTCCACAGGTTAAGAAATATCTGCCTACAGAAGTAGTGTACTGATGGAGAGAAGCAGGCAAAGGCATACACCCAAGAAAAAACAGGCACAAACAGGCAAAAGCACAGAAACAGGACTGAGAAGGCAAAGAAACCTTAATGCGAACTAACAGGGAACAGAATCAATAATGGACAAACACACTAGGTTACCACTAAGGTTGTACACAGGTAAGACTCGGAACTTCCACAGCAACAGAGAATGTCAATGTTCAGTTTACTCTTACAGATAGTCACCCTGCAAACCCCATGGAAAGGGGGTAGCAGAAGTCATTCTGTATCTGGACCCTAGGGCACAAACAAGGATTGTAGTTACCTACACGACACAAACCCTTATGAGTCCAGCAGGAGCTGACACAAGAGCCCAAGAGGAGTACACAGAGAAAACACTAGAAAATAATCAAAGAAAGGTAAGAAACAAGGCATTCAAAGAAAAACTGGAGAAAAAACGGGGCAGGACAAGCATAGCGATATTAGGAACTGCAGCAAACAAGAGACTGAAACTGCAAGGGAACTATAGACTGCTAGAGAAAGACAGAAAAAGAGCACATAGGCAAGGGGCAGAAAAGAAATAACAAAGGTAAATAATTGCTGGAACAGAAGGAACGATTAGAAAAGCTTCCCTTACTTTAGAAAAAAAAGCAGTGAAGGGAGCAAGCAAAAGCAGTGCAGGGCTTGGAGAAATCCGCAGCAAGCTGCACAGTAACAGGACACATCCTGTGACTGAAGCAAGGCAGGAGCTGGTCAGGATAAGCAGAGAAGAGATCGGGTACACTGAGGATTTAACTTCAATGCACAAACAAGGAGCTTCAAGCAGTGGGCACTGAAAAGTGGAATCAGGCAGCAGCAACCACAGAACAGTGTCACCTGATTGGGCTGCACAAGACTGGTCAAATTAGTCTGCAAGTCCCATCTCTCACAAGCTCTGGGGTAGAGAATCCAATTCTGAGGAACAGCAGGACTACTCCCATTGTAAGCAATGCACAGTGGATGCCGGGTCCTAGTGAACACTTGGCTGTGTATTATGGAACCTGTAGTCCGTGGAAGCACATTAAGGTTTTCCAATGTGTCTAAGACTGAAATGGGAAGCAGACAGGAATCATACAGGGACTTTGGATGCATTGTAGTGGTGATTTTCAGGCTGCAGTTAGCCCATGTACAGCGCCCCCCCACAAGTGGAACAGTGGAATCGCAGAAGGAATAAATTACTCGATCTGCCAAATTGAGAGATGACCAGTTGTCGAGCAATCATCTTTGTACATTGAAAGAAACCATCATCACTGCCATTCCTTTCAGTGTACTAAAGGTTTACACAATGCCCGCTGTCCTTTTGATGGCAATCCACTAAACTTTTTATTTTTCAGAAACAAACTCCCAAAGTACAAGTTTGTTTCTGAGCAAAAAAAAACAAAAAACTAATGATCCACATACCATGGGAGCATTCGCCCACGTTGTGGGGGCCATTATTGTTTTTTCCTGGTGGTGACTGTTAGAGGAAAAAAATACATTACAATGTCCACCTTGTATAGGGCAGGCATTGTAATGTCCTTCATCTGCTGGCCCCTACTGTTGGGCTGCCAGATGAAGTGCTTGATTGTAAGGTAGGCCTGTCTTTAAATGAGAAAGGCGGACCAAGAGTTATACAGGCAGAATAATCTATTGTGTTTTCAACAGAATACCCTGTCTGCCAAACTCTAAATCTGACCCTTAGTTCTTTTGTGCAAAACACATGCCTGTTGCTGTTGAGTCACAGGATGTTTTGAGACTCCTCCTTTAGTCCACAATGCACATGGGCACCTGGCTCTTTTTCTGTTGTTGGTTCCAGACATTTTTATTTAGAGCTGTGGACTGATGTATTTCTTGTGGCAATAAACAAACAACAGTATACCAGGGTCTAAAATGTAGTTTCCACCATAACAGTTTATCTGACAGTGTTTGACAAATCCACAATAGGAAAAGGCCCTTTTTTAAAGTTTTTTTTTTTTTAAGCTAGAGAACGCTCACTCACCATAAGGTGGCATACTTCATCATAGGGTTCTACCTCACACCCCAACAATAGTTGTGGTGTGGGCTACAACATCTAAAATTAGAGGAGCTTTTGGATGTTTTATGTCCTACCTTATATGAGTAGAATGAGTGGGTGAGATGAGCAGAGTGTGAAACCGTGAAATAAAGTGAAACTAAAACTGACTAATTAGACTTTAACATTTTATTTTTGTTTCTTAGGGACAGGATTAAAAACAAGTAGTGTGGGGCACAGAAACAATATATATCCCTGGTGATGTCTACCGGGTCAACATGTTTCTTCCCTAAAGTAACCCTTCAACATGGTGTAGGGGGCATTCATCAGGAACTATATCAATCACTCTGCTATAAAGTGCAAATATGCAGTAGTGTTAAATGAAATGAAATATGATGGTACAAATGGTGGTCACAAAAGAATAGAATTTCTCAAACCTGGCAAGCCACAGCCACGTTGATGATGATAACGCCTTGAGCCCTGTATTTCTTGCCAGGGTTAGCGTCAAGAGGAGGCAATAAAGCCTGACTATTGTGGATACCTGAGAGGTGGAGAGGTGGATTTTCTGTATTCTTTATTCACTGGTGTGCTTCCTACCTTTCCATCTCACACATTTGTTCATGAGTTCCATACTGTCCTCTGTCATTTTTAACCTTTACATGGAACTGCTTGGTGCTGTGCCCATAGAAGCGCATCAAGTCACCAATATGTACTTGAAACCTCTGCTTCAGACATCCAACAACTCAAAAACTGCCTGCACATCATCCAGATCTTGATGTCCAGTGCCTACATGAAGCTCAACCCCACCCAAACAAAATTCCTACCATTTGCCCAGAACAACAAACAAGAAACTGTACAAACCTGGTTCAATGACATGAACCTTGACTTCTTTGAATCCCAACCTTTACTGAATGCCATGTTACTTTGATTCAACCTGGACTCCGACCTCTCCCTCAAAGAACATCTTGCCAAGAACACAGAGACGGCTTGGCAGCTATCGCTTCTAAAAACTGAAACAGGTTCTACTAGAAAGTGACTTCAGAACTGCTATTCAAGCCCTTGCACTGTGCCTCTGGATAGTAGTAGCATTCTGCAACATGGCTTCCTAGACTCCAAACTTGTACATTTTAAAGGAATTCTACATGCCTCAGCACCTCTCATCCAGAGCCTGATAGAATATAATCCACCACCCCATCTTGATGGAAATCCATTCACTCTCATTGCCAGTGCACACTGTCTACAAAAAACAGCTACATCATTTACAAGCAGTCGTGACCATCGCCCCACTTATTTTGCAGTTAAAATCACTCTCTGGTTGTTCTTAGTCAGTACACCATCAGACTTCAGGTTAAGAAGTATAAAAAATAAAAAAACAAGGCAGCAGGCCTTTTCTACCTATGTACCCAGGATCTGGAATAACCTTATGATATCCGTCACGGACACCTCTACACTGCTCCTATTTAGGAAAGTGTTGAAGATGCACCTATTTAAAGAACATTACATCTGAATGCATTAGTTAATTGAAAAGATGAGCAAAGGGGCAATTTATTCAAGTTCAAACAACTGTCTTTATCGTCACTCTTCTCTGTGAAAGACCTTGGCACAAGTTTCGCAAGCCAATTGCTTCCTTGGGACCGCATGATGCTGTATCAAAAACACAACAAATTAAATGCAAAAAGCTAAAATGAGTAAATTACTCTATGTGCATTTGATATTTTATTGTATTTAATGACTAATACAATGTCATGTATTAGCAGTAATATTTAAATCATATCCAAAATGACTAGATTAATTTGAAATGAGTTAAGTTGTTTGTGTACTTCATGCAGTAGAATATTACATTTCTTATACAAGTTGCATTCGCTACTTTGATTTCAGTGTTGCACAACATTTAATTATAATTCATCATATTTGGATAATTAAACAGACTGTTAACATATTGGTCCTAAATCCATCAGCGTTGTCCAAGTCATTACTTAATGAGCTATACCAAAGCAATATAAACCACCATAAAAATAGCAATATTAAGCATAATCCAATGTACTTTTAATTGATATGTAGTGAATAATGAACAAGAAACTGTATTATTACTACCCTGCTGGTGACATAATTTGTATAATATACAGAATTGCCTGTGGTGATCAATTTGCTATATATCTTAGTTCTTTAGCATTGATATCTAACGTATATCCATAACTCAATCAAAGTATTCCATAATCATTACCCGGATAACTTCAGAACAGGGATTCCTTTCCAATCTGATAATAGGACTGTTCCTTCAATGTTTACATTAATCCCCTTCTCTTTGACTTTGTGGAGAGCTCCCATAGTTTTTTGGCTACGTTCGTGCTATAGAAATACCACATACATGCACACATAAATACATTCTGATGACTATCTATTTGAAAGGAACAGTGTGAAAAATTCAAGATGGCACGGTACCCACAGCATCAGGCTGCAGACAGCAGCTGGCAGATTTTGAAGAGGTATATAGAAGAGCTACTGCTACATAGCATAGAGGCTCAGAACTCAAAACACGATTAGTCATATTGCCAATAAACATTCAAATGTTTACTCAATGTACTTAAAGAAATATCTCCGCCATTCATTAGATAAAAGGGATAGCATGAAGAAAAACATCAGCAAAGAATCTTGCAGAAGTTAAAATAATTTTGTCAAGCAACAACTTCTGAAAATATTTACTATCAAATACATATTTTTTTGGGGGGGGGAATAAACTCAAATATTCAAAGTACAAGCGTTGCTTTTCATGAAACAATCACTACTTCGTCTTGAAGTATTGATTAATTATTTTTAATAAATGGAAGTTTGAGCCCCGGATGTCGGTGTCTCAGACATGGACAGATTCTGTCTTACATACATATCTATCACCATCACATAAAAGGAATGTCAGTTTAATGCCAAACATTTCCACTGCCATCAAGTCAGGGGTAGGCATCACAGTATGCCAAGAATTAACACCTTTATGCTAGAAGAGGCATTCTGAAAGGGGTAGGAATCATCTCATTTCATGCTTAGGATACACAGTGTGAAAATAATTATCACCGTTGTGCCATTGCCAACATTATCTTGTAGGTAGGCACTATTGTGCTATAGTTTCCCTAATAAACCAATAAATTACCACAAATATTCCATGGCCAGCATTACACTGAGGGTGGACACAAACATGACAGTGATCCCCCAATATGCCAAAATGTTTCAACATTATGCAAGGAGCCGCCTTGTTCCCGGGGTGGGCACCATAGTGGCACATGCCTTCAAAGCTCATGTCATGCCTAGAATTACCATTATTACGCCATGGCCAGAATGTAATCAAGCATGGACACCAAATTGTGATAGGGCTTCCCAGAATGCCACATATTACTACAGGTGTGCCAAGGGTGTGCACAACAGGTCATTAATGCCCACAATCTGCCAAGAACGTCTGCCATCATGTCAGGGGTGCATTATCAAGGCTGAGATGTGCCCAGAGTAGCTGGTACCTGTCTTGTGATGCTCAGAGTCTCTGACAGGAGAATCTTTCCAAATAGATGGCGACAGCACCATAATAAAGAGAGTACTTGAGGCAGTCTAACTACCTCAAAGAGCATTTGGGGCTTTCCCTTCTACATCATGTGCAGACTACTGATTCAGAAAGGATAGTCCACAGGAAATCTCAGATTTTAATAGCAAGAGAGTGAGCATGTAGGCATATGACACTCCTTACACAGCATGTGTAAGCATGCCGAAGGACAAAATTAGGATGTATCTTAGATTGCACTTTTACACTCAATGCACAGAATTATAGGTGACACACCTTACATATTATGTGGAAGGGACATGTCTAGAAGTGCCACAGTTTACAGATCAGGTGGAGTGGCATAGGTCTAGTCGTGTGTGTAAACTAAGGATTAGGCCTGTTGGGAAAGGTGATGGTGGGCCAAATATACAGCTTACATTTTTGATACTGGTGTCCAAGTCTAGAAGTGATACCACTTGAACATGTGCACGAGTCTTAGCACTTCACTCCAGGGGTTGTCCAACTCAGGAGTCCTAAATTGAGTGAACATGTTCATGATGATGAACACAGTTGGCCAGGATGTGACGCCTTTTACATACGATGTGCAAGCATGCCCATGTTACTGGGTGTAGCAACTCAGAATAGAGAAAAGCTCACATTTCTCACTCCTGGTCTGGACTGACAGACCAGAAAATATACAAACCAATGCTATAGTTGGAGAATTGGTGTGTATGCACCTACTCTTGAAAGCAGTGAATCTGTAAGTGGCACTCCTTCATCCGCCTTGAACTTCATATGTATAAATGCTCTGGGCTGTCAGACCCAGCAATCCGAGCATGCACGCGATGTAGAAGGAGTGTCACTCCAAAACCTACAGAAGTATACAACGTGTCGCAGGAATTTTTGCTATTCTTTTGCGTTCTAGTTAGAAATATTTTGTTTATTTTTCTATTTTAGCTTGTGTATTTTTTAGAGGTATTTTTCTGCAATTTGTTTGTTTTTTCCTCTCTTCTGTACCTCTACGTTGCAGCTGCCATTTCCAAAACTTTTCTTGGTGCCTTGTTTGCTGTCCTCTACCTTCCTCTTTGTGAACATGTGTAAAGATGAGGACACACGTAATCTTGTATTTCTTAAGTTTATTTTCTCAAGCTGGTCCACACATCCTTTCTCAACCGTCTCCCATATCAGAATGCCTCAACCTCCAACCCCCAGGTTCCATCTCCCCACATTCTACATTCCACCCCTCAACCTTCCACTATACTTAAACATACAACACACTTTCCCTCCTTAAACAAAACTAACAAAAGAAATATAAACATTAAAATACATATAACAACAGAATACAGAAAATGTATTGTAAATCGAAACATAATGTAAACACCATACTTTTTTCTAAACAAAGTCTTTCAGCTTTGCAGGCTGTCGTCTCGTCCTGACATAGGACTTTACACGTGACGCAACAGAATTATAATTCACAGGATGATAATTCACAACAGAACGATCATCCATAGTAACATTACCATTACTGTCACCCAACTCCATATTAGCCTCTCCTTCACAAGAACCATTCTCCATGACTTCCTGTTGTTCACAACTTGCCCCTTTTTTTATACAAACACCAGATTGCATCCCACTTCCAAACATCACTGACGGATCAGTTCCACAATTTCCGTCATGATACTCAAAATTACCAGCACATTTTGCCAATCTGCTCACATTCCACACTTTACCATCCTGTGTAACAACACTTTTTTTTAACACTTTTACAACCTTCAAAGCCCTGCCAAACTTAGATGCACCTTTCCTCACAAAACCTGGCTCACGCACCTTTACCCAATCACCAACCGAAAAACTAGGTTCCCTCACCTTCCACTTGTCATCATATCTCTTCTTAAATTTCTCTTGTTTCCCCCTCACCCTTTCTCTAACTTCCTCCACTGAGATATCCTCCCAGTCCTTACTCAGTTTCTTCTTAAACCACCACGGACACAATTTAGACACAGGATGTCTTCCTTTCAGTAATTTGAATGGACTCACTTCCGTGGTACTTTGCGGGGTAATGCGATAATACCACAACTTCTCCCTTAATTTCTCTTTCCACATTCCCCCAAATCCTCTTGCCCAGCAAATACTATCCTTAAGAACTCGATTGAATCTCTCTACTTGATCATTCCCTTGAGGATCATACAGAGGTGTAGTAACATGTTTGATATTTCTATATTTAAAAAAACTTGGCATTTCACCAGAAGTCAGTTGGACGCCATTATCCGAAATCAACACCTCCGGATATCCTTCCCTAGAAAACACCTCCTTGAAAAACTCAATAATAGTTGCAGATGTCACCTGAGCAACCAACTTCACCTCTGGCCATTTGGAAAAATAGTCAATTAACACCAAAGCATAACGTGTATCTGTTGGAAGAGAAGAAAATGGGCCAGAAACATCAAAACCTAACTTCTGCCACGGACAATTCGGCCAGGGAATAGGTTCAAGGGGAGCAGGTACTGTTCTCAGCATTTTCTCCGCATTTACACACACACAACACTCCCTCACAACCCGATCTGCCATTTTGTCTAAACCAGGCCACCAAAAACAAGTGCGTATCAATCTTTTCATAGAAGACATTCCAGAATGACCACGATGTGCCAGTTTCAAAATCACATCTCGCATACCCTTGGGTGGAATGCACTTCCCATTCTTAAACAACAACCCACTCTCTATATGCAATTCATCCCTAACTTTACCATATGGTTCTAACTCAGCAGCTATACAATTCCTTCCTGGCCAACCGTCCCTCACATATCTCTTAACCTCTTGGAAAACTAAATCCTCCTCATCACACTTCATCCACTCATCTTCATGTATACTACCAAACTCGGCAGACATGTATCCAGACACAGAAGATACCACATCCCTTTCCACAATACTCACACCTTTCCCTTCATCCTGTGGAAGACGCGACAAACAATCCGCTACAGCATTACTTCTACCCGGCACATACTCCATTTTAAAACAATACTCTTGCAACCTGGAAACAAGTCTGGCAATACGGGCAGTGGCATTCCAACCTCGCCCAGGAGATAATATACCTAATAAAGGCTTATGATCTGTCTGCAGAATGAAATTGGACCCCCAAATATAGTCCCGAAAGTGCTCCACAGCCCAAATGCATGCTAGCAATTCCTTCTCAATTACTGCATACCTTCTTTCTGCATCCGTCAATGTGCGAGAAGCAAACGTAACATTCCATTTGTCTCTCCCACATCTCTGAGATAAAACCCCACCAATCCCATACATGCTTGCATCAACAGTAACTATGCATTGTGCCCCCACACAAAAAGGTCTCAAAGTAGGCGCCTGTATTATCTCTTTCTTAATCCTCTCAAATGCATTACTCTGTTTTTCTGTCCATACATATTGGACTCCTTTTCGCGTAAGCTCCCTCAAAGGCTCCATTTTTGTAGCAAAATTCTCAATAAATTTGCTATAATACTCACACAAGCCAGTGAATGATAATAATTTTTCACGATCATCAGGAGCAGGAGCATTTACTATTGCTTCCACTAGGGATCGTTTTGGTACAACACCTTCTCCCGAAATTGTATGACCTAGGTACTCAACAGATTTCAAGAAGAATTTGCACTTCTTCTCCCTTAAAGTCAAACCATTCACACTCAACACTTTACAAACATTTTCTACATGCAGTTTGTGTTCAACTTCATCTTTTGAGAAAATTAAAACATCATCCTGGAAACACTTCACATATTTGTCCATGTCTTTAAACAAATGAAACATCGCTCTCTGGAAGACTGACGCTGCTGACGCCAATCCAAACGGCATCCTCTTAAATTGGTATAACCCTTGCGGGGTGATAAACGCCGTGAGATGTCTAGAATCTTCCGTTAATTCAATTTGGTGATACGCCGATCTCAAATCCAATGTGGAAAAAATATTCGCCCCCTCCAACATACTAATGACCTCATTTATCTTGGGTAAAGGATGGCAATTCACAATGATGTTAACATTTACAGCTCTCAAATCCACACACAGTCTCAAAGAATTGTCAGATTTTCGTGCTAAAACGATCGGAGAAACCCACTCAGAGGATTCAATCTCTTCTATCACACCCTCATTCACCATATCTGACAAGATCTTCTTTAATTCATCTCTGACACTAATGGGAACATTCCTAAGTTTCTGAATTACAGGTTTGGCATTAGCCTTGACTTTAATTTTGTGGCTGTAGTTGATCAATTTGCCCAATTTACTAGTGAAAACTTGTGGAAACTTAGAAGTAATCCACTCTGTTGCCTCCCTGGACTCTATCACTAATACAGGTTCACTACACCGGGGATTCAAAATTACACCCAATTTTCCTTGGTCCCTCCATCCTAGGACATTAACCCCCTTAACTGCAACATACAATTTAATATTGGCACGTCTCTCTTTAAAAGTGATTCCAGTTTCAACAAAACCAGTCACATCAATAGTCCTCCCTTCAAAACTTTCAGCAATAATATCTGGTTCCTTCAAATCGGTCAATTCCCAAATTCCCTCAAAGACTTGCTTAAAATAATCTTGTGTAACAATTGTCCAAGGTGACCCCAAGTCTGCCATTAACTCCAGCCTCCTCCCAGCGATTTGTACCTCACATCTAGGTCGTTTTATCTGTTCGCACCGTATTTCATCTCCATGCTTGAGTGACAACACCATGCCCTTTTGCTCATTATCACCCTTCAGCCAATCATGACCATCGTTACCACTACTAACACACGCCATCTTCCCTTTGGCTACATAGTTACTTTTCTTGAAATCTTTACATACCCGAGCAAAATGTCCCAACCTTCCACATTTCATACATTCTTTTCCAACTGCCGGACATTGGGGCGACGATGCAAGATGGTTCACACTACCACAACGGAAACAGGATAGTTTCTCCATCCTATCTTGTCTCACCCATTTCTTACCCACACCAGTATTCTTGAAACCAGGATTACCACTCGAATTACTACCCATCATTGCACCCACCACCTCAGATTCTATATTATTAACTTTATCGACATCCTGTACAGATCTCATCCACTTCTCAGATTGCTCTAGAGCTTTCGCAGTAGAGATTACATCTTGCAATTTAGGATCCCCCATAACCCACAGATGTTCTTGGATCTTCCTGCTTTTCACATGCACTATAATTTGATCCCAAATCATCTCATCAGTCATATCACCAAAATTGCAATGTATAGATAATCCTCGTATTGCTGCTAAAAACTCATCAAATGTCTCATCAGAATGCTGTGCCCTAGTATAAAACTTGAATCTATTTAATGCCAGACTTGCAGTAGGTTTGAATCTCTTCTCCAATCTCATTAGCGCTTCCTTGAAAACGTCCACTTCTCCCTCCGTATGATCTGGTAACAGTACTGGTGGTAAAGTTCTGAAAACCATCTGCCCCTCAGAGCCTAAACAATGTAATAAAATATTTTTTTTCCTATCTTGTGACATTTCGTCATCATCAATAGCTTTCATATAAGTCAAAAACTCTTCCTTCCACCTAGTCCAATGCAATGGTGGTTCTCCCTTGTTCTGTAAAAACTTTGCAGGAGGTTCAAACTGCATCTTTTCTCCCTTTTCCTTTTAATAAGTATACTTATATATAAAAAGGGGGAAGAAAAAAAAAATGAAAAAGACAAAATAAATAAAAATAAATTTATGTAAGTGACTTTAGTTGTTCATAAAGTTAATGAATATTTGTCACAAAGATGTTCCTTTTCCGCATTTTTCCTTTAAAGACCTTCTTTAGTGACAATAATAGAAGAAACCCTCCGATAGTCCTCTGTTTATGTCTAGAAAACAAAGTCCCGGCTCCGCCCAGAACAATATGCAGAGAACAGCACAGACGGCAGGAACAGCAAGAAACAGGTGTACTCCAACACAGGGCTGCGCAAAAAAGTAAGGTATATTGCTAATGTAATCCTCATGTAATCCTCAACACAGCAGTCTTCCACTTAAATTCAATCCGGTACGATGCGAAGATTCGCTACTGCGCATAGAGCACAGAATGTACAGCACGCTCTAGGATCCAGAAAAGGATGTCGCGCGGCTCGTTGTTTAAATTAGGCCGCGTGACCAAACCCACAACGGCAGTTCAAACTGTCAGGCAAAGGCAGCGAAGAAGGAGGAATAGAAAGCACTAAAATAAAATAAAAACTGAAAGCCCAACTTCACTGCCGTGCCTCCATATCGCGCACTCGTTCAATTCATGTGTTTCCTTCTGTTGAAATTGCGTGAAGTACTACTCCTTCACCTCCTCCGTAGTGTGCGCCTGGAGTACATCCTGTCCAACCTTTAAAAGTCCACTACTTCTTTCATTGAATTTTCCTTTCCCTCGTCGCCAAAATGTAAAGATGAGGACACACGTAATCTTGTATTTCTTAAGTTTATTTTCTCAAGCTGGTCCACACATCCTTTCTCAACCGTCTCCCATATCAGAATGCCTCAACCTCCAACCCCCAGGTTCCATCTCCCCACATTCTACATTCCACCCCTCAACCTTCCACTATACTTAAACATACAACAACATGGAGGACAGTGGTGAGACTTCTGAGGGCGACTCTTTTATCATCCCAATCTCAAGGAGAAGGTAAAGAAACTGTGACCTGCCACTAATAAGTTCAGATGTCAAAGGGTACAAGTGTCATTTGACTCTAATAGGGATCAAATGCAGAATTTAGTTGTGAATGTTCAGTCTCTGAATCACTGAGTTCAATCCTTGACAGTAGAAAATTCTGCTTTACTATACCAAATAGTAGCTGCCAGGGGTCAAATTACGTTATAACCTCCACTAGCTGCAATGGGGAAACAAATATGATGAGTGCCCAAAACAGATACAGCAATTTTTTTAATGCCTGTACCATACAATTCAGATTTCAACACCATTAGAGGCATAGGGAACACTGTCTCTATTGATATCACAGACAAAACAGTCATGCCCAGTTTGCCATAAGGGACAGGAAATCTACAATAACCACCTGTAGGGAAGGAGATGAGTGTGGCTACTTGAAATTCACTACTCCCTTCAATAGTCAATAAGACTGGTTTTGTTTCCACGGTCAATAATTCCTTACAGTTTCCACATTCCTTACTATTTCCAGCCTTGAGACTACCATCATGGAAGACTGTGGAACTACAGGATTATTTATAGACAAGTAGTGGGCTAAGCATTACCGAATTCCAGTAGTCCTAAAAAAGGACTTGATATAGTTTGAACAGTAGATGGATCCATTTTAAGCTGTGGTCCAGTGACTGAGCTAGCTGTACTGCTACAAAATGTGTTCTTTTTATTTGATAGGCTCTCCTCTTCATTCTGGTTAGGAATTCCATGTCTCAGTTGTCATAATCCCTATATTAGTGTGGCCACTAGTAATGGTTTTTTGTTTAGCATGCTGTGCTTCTCATTGCGTGCCACCTATTCAGTATTGGCCTCCTGGGTTAACCCCCTTCGATACTGCTTCCTCCCCGATAATAGCAACCTTGTCGCATGTTCTGAATACTGTCTTGAGTTTCAGGTTGTGTTTATTAGAGTTATTCCACAACCCAGGGAATACGATTGTCACATTAGTTTAGTTCCTGGTTGTACTGTTCCTTTCGGCGAGGTGTTTCCTTTATCAGAACCACAAACAAAAGCGTAAAAGAGTTTTTAAATCAAAATCTACAGAATTAATTTACTACTTAGTCTCGTTCCTCAGCAGGAGCGCCTTTATATTTTTGTGGCTAAGAAGGATTCTTCCGAGGTAAGACCCTGCATGGCTTACACAGGTCTTTCTAGTGTAACCATTAAGGGCCGTTATCCCCTGTCTTTGATCCAAGATATTCTTGATTCACTTCATGATGCCAACAGTTTTACCAATCTAGGTTTAAGGAGTGTTCATAATCTATCAGGAATTAAAGAGGAGAGGAGTGAAAGACGGAATTTCGTGTTCCGTTTAGCCATTAATACCGGATGATGCCATTCGGACTTTTTAATGCACCTGCTTTCTTTTAAAGATTTATGGATGGATAAGAAAGTAGAAGCAGCCATAAACTGGTCACCCCTACAAATGTCAAGGAGATTCAATGTGTCCTTCCAAACTTTTATAGTCAGTATATTAAGAGTTTCTCTCTGCTCATTTCACCTATTACACGGCTTTTGAAGAAAGATCTAACTTTTTTGTGGGATCAGGCTGTGAATACTGCCTTTACACATTTTAAGCTCTTCTCCCAACACCAGCCCTGGCTCGGCCCAGCAGCCCCTGCTTCAGCACCAACGTATTTTCCTGGATCAGATGTGTACTATACAAACACATATAACATAGCATAGCATAACATAACACAGAATGCAACACTCGTATTTCTTGTACCCACACTTCTTTGAACAATGGAAAAAAGGAAAAAGGTTTACAACTGGTGTACTCGTAAGGTCTGGGACATCGAGTGGTCAGAGACTAAAACAACATGATTCTCAGTAACAGGAAGTAATGGTCCAATTATTTACCAGTATTCCTCATTACTCTTGGTCCAACTCGACCTTGCCCCACTCACTACTCAATGAGGAAAGTAACTATTATCTAGGACAGGAAACAAAACAGGAAATGGGTACTATAAATAGGTTTAGGATCCCACAGCGCTTCCTGTATTCCAAAGCTTTGTCAAAGGCCATGGTCAAGGAGGGTGAGCACCTCAAAATAACTTCATCGAGGACGAGTTGAACTAAGAGTAATGAACATTATTGGTAGGTGATCGGGCCATTACCTCTACATCCCTTTTCCTTGTGCAAGTCATTACTTAATGAGCTATACCAAAGCAATATAAACCACCGTAAGAATAGCAATATTAAGCATAATCCAGTGTACTTTTAATTGATATGTAGTGAATAATGAACAAGAAATCCAAAAGCATAATAGGCAGCATTCACCAACTTCTTCTGTACTCCTGCTATTTTGAAATCTATACTATTTAATAAAGATGTGGTCTGGTCTTGAGACCTAAGTTCAAGCCCTACATATTTCTTCCAATGAAACTCTTGAACCTCTGCTCAAGTAGCAGCCACATGTCAGGTTGAACAACCTTAAACATTTTATTGCCTATTCTTGATTCAAATATGCCAATCTAGTTGTTTCTTTTGACCATTAACTCAGAGTTTCTTTAGAGGACTTTTTACCCTGTTCGGAAATACCAAAAGCAATTAAAATAGAATATGTCTTCCTGAAACCACTGGAAGTATTAAGATATCAGATAAAGCTCACTCAACATCCAATAAACTTAACAATTTCTCTTCTTTAGAAAAGGGTGAGCAAAAAAGAGAGATGATAATCTCCTGAGAGGAGTGAAATGAAGAAACCATTTTAGGATTAAAAAAACATCAGGCCTCAAGATAACAGCATCACCATCCACGAATCTTAAAAAAGGAGGATGACAATGGAGAGCAGAAATTTCACCCAACCTTCATGCTGAAGAGATTGCTACCATGAATCAAACTTTAGAAAAAAGCCAATACACGTGATTTCTCCCACTAACCTTTTCTCCTTATAGCGGGAATTCTTTATCCCTCGTGCTTCCTACATGCACTAGAAAACTAAACTTAATGCGTGTGCAGACCAGCGCAGTCTGTGCATGCACAGAAGCAAAAATTATGCCCCTCCCACAATAGTAGATTAACACGCCTGCTCAGCTTTGGTGGACTCCATATTGTTGGACCAAAATCCAAGTTCTCCAACCAAACATTCTATCTAAAGTTCAATGGCTTAGCGAAAGTCACATCTTCACATCAGTAAGGTGATCTAATATGCAGCCTACTGTAATGGCTTGGCGGATCCCTTCAACCACTTACCACCACCTGCTGCTCCCCCATAGGATAGGCACAGAAGATTTCAAGAAGTCTAGCAGGGAGATAGACCCCTGCACAGTAGTGGGAGGTTATAGCTGAGCTAGAACCTTTAATCCCCTGCTCCTAGTTCTGGCAGGAAACAAAACTGGAAGTCCTGGGGGATGCTATCCTTTTTACAGTACCAATCTGAGTGCGGGGTTATACTTAGCATTTGCAGTTTTGTTTCCTGCCTTAAGAAATGGTTGCATTTCTCATTAAGTAATGACAGGGATGAGGACGAGATGCGTCCATTCTATGGGTCTTGCATATACAAGATGGTGGCATTCTGTTTCATGGGTCTCTGGAAGAGGTGTGAGTACTGGTTTCCTAAATATAAAGTAATTCATGTCTAATCCTCTGTGCGGCACAACATTAGAGGATTCGTCTACATCACATTTCGCCCAATGCACCTTATTCCCCTGTTTCTACTATCTATGTTCTAGTTAGAATTATTTAGTTTGGGTGTGTTTATTTTATCTATTTTTGATTGTGTATTTCTTGAGTTTGTTTCTGCAACTTGATTGCTTTTTCCTCTCATTTGCCTCTGCCATCTTCCACAACTTCGGGACATACATACGTGACACTCTTGTTGGTGTAAAAGGTCATTTATTAGAACAGGGTTTAACATCATTACTTAAACATTTAACTGTATCTTCTTTTAAACAGACTTTAACTTAACAATTCCCTTTCCTTTATTTTCTCCTTAAAATATCTCCCTTCAATTTTCCTACCGTATATGCTCCCCTATTCCTCCCATGCCTTCCCTGCCTGTAGCCTACTCCTCCCCGCTCTGATCCTTCAATTCCTTGTTTTTCCCCCTGGAAGGGTGGACAAGCCCGCACCTGGCTCTCCACCCTCCCCCATCTCCTGCCATCACTCTCAAAATCACCTGTCCTAAATGACTGTTAACCGCCCCTACCTGACCCCCCTTTCCTGCCTAACTATCCTCTCCTCCCTCTGCCTTCCTAAGCTGGGTGGGTGGGTGGTCCTAAATAAAACGACCCTCCCACGCTAAGTCGGCGCGGTGAAGAGGCCGACCCCACCCTCCACCCCCCTTATATTTCTTAACCTAAACCCACCCCCACTTACCTTTTACCCAATGGGGCGCCTTGCGCGCCACTTCCTTTCTCCCGAAACCGCCCGCGGAGAGACTAGACTGCGTCTCTCTCTCCGCGGGCCCCTTCATTCTCGATGAGTTGATTGGTGTCTCTTCACTTTCCTTTTAGTGAATCTGGAGGACATTTGTAAGTCTTCTGAGGGACGTTGCCCTTATAACCCCTCTCTCAAAAAGAAGACAATAGCCTTATTTATGGCTTCTCTTAATTAGAAGTTACGTTTGACTTGCAAACCCTGAAACAATGCAACAAAAGTATTGTAACAAAAGCTTGCTTGACACATGTTCTAATTCCAGACTGGTAAGATGTTTATTTTACAGCAGCACACTATAAATTTTTTAAGTTTATTTTAGGGGTGTGTGTTGACAGTGCAGTCACACTCAACGGATGAGGGGAGAGGGTGAGCCTACTTTAATGAAAAAGAGAAGGGAGGAAAAGTTAGCAGGAGACAATGTTAATTAGAGCGATAAACAGAGAATAAGAGAAAAGGAACAGATCGTACAAATGAAGTGCGGAAGAAACTAGCAAAGGGACAGCAAATAGAAGTTGTGGAAAGACCAAAAGGGACAGTTGACAGTAAAGTGGAAGCAGTTCCCCATATAACGCACATGCACACGAAATAGAGGTGCAGAGGAGGAGAAGGGATAGAGATAGTCTATAGGGAGAGGGAGGGAATGTGGGAAAATGTGACATTAAAGCTGAGGAAATATTGGGAAGGTGAGGGAAGACTGGAGAGAAAATAAATACGGAGACGAATATAAGGGCAAGAAGGGTAGATTAACAACTAGAGGAAAGAAAACAAGAGAGACAAGAGAACTTGGGAGTTAAATAGACCAACAATCAAAAAAAAAAACTGGAAAGGTTATGGTACTGAAATTGTTTGACTAATGTTTAATGAAAGGCCTGTACAACTGTAGGTCAATGTGTTACAGTCACTGCAAAAAAGGTAAACAATTACGATAATGTAGGGTGGACGCTATTTTTCTTGGACAAAAGTGGCAACACAACTGTTGTTGTACCATTCACATTTTTCTTTCACTCACTGCCACACTTAGCATGGGGCAATGAGTCCGCCCACTTCAGCCAATGGAAATCTTCACTCTAAGTGATGATATTCAACGTTTCTACAAAGAGCACATCCACACACCAGGTTGTTCCACTCTGTGGCAGGAGGTATAGTGGCACACTGCTTTTTTGAGACCAAAAACGTTTTGCAGTTTGTTTTATATTGGGGGAGGGGGTATGTGGGCCCTGCAACAATAACGTTTTACAAAAACTAAAAAAAGACAAGCATTGACAAAGCCAAAAGGTTTGCATCTATGACAGACTGTAAGGAAATGCCTACTTGGCATGGTTACCCCCTAAATTTTTGCCTTTGCTGATGCTAAGTTTTGATTGAAAGTGTGCTGGGACCCTGCTAACCAGGCCCCAGCACCAGTGTTCTTTCCCTAAACTGTACCTTTGCTTCCACAATTGGCACAGTCCTGGCACATCCATAAGTCCCTTGTAAGTGGTACCCCTGGTACCAAGGGCCCTGATGCCAGGGAAGGTCTTTAAGGGCTGCAGCATGTCTTATGCCACCCTGGGGACCCCTCACTCAGCACATGCACACTGCCTCACAGCTTGTGTCTGCTGGTGGGGAGAAAATGACTACGTCGACATGGCACTCCCCTCAGAGTGCCATGCCAACCTCACACTGCCTGTGGCATAGGTAAGTCACCCCTCTAGCAGGCCTTACAGCCCTAAGGCAGGGTGCACTATACCACAGGTGAGGGCATATGTGCATGAGCACTATGCCCCTACAGTGTCTAAGCAAAAGCTTAGACATTGTAAGTGCTGGGTAGCCATAAGAGTATATGGTCTGGGAGTATGTCAACACAAACCCCACAGTTCCATAATGGCTACTATGAAATCTGGGAAGTTTTGTATCAAACTTCTCGGCACAATAAATGCATACTGATGCCAGTGTGCAATTTATTGTAACATACACCCAGAGGGCATCTTAGAGATGCCCCCTGAATACCAATCCCACTTCTAGTGTAGGCTGACCAGTTTCTGCCAGCCTGCCACACACCAGCCATTTTGCTGGCCACATGGGGAGAGTGCCTTTGTCACTCTGTGGCCAGGAACAAAGCCTGTACTAGGTGGAGGTGCTTCTCTCCTCCCCCTGAAGGAAATGTAACACCTGGCGGTGAGCCTCAAAGGCTCACCCCTTTTGTTACAGTACCCCAGGGCATCCCAGCTAGTGGAGATGCCTGGCCCTCCAGTCACTGCCCCCACTTTTGGCAGCAAGGCTAGAGGAGATAATGAGAAAAACAGTAGGAGTCACCCACCAGTCAGGAAAGCTCCTATGGTGTCCTGAGCTGAGGTGACCCCTGTCTTTAGAAATCCTCCATCTTGAGTTTGGAGGATTCCCCCAATTGGATTAGGGATGTGCCCCCCTCCCTACAGGGAGGAGGCACAAAGCGGGTGTAGCCACCCTCAAGGACAGTAGCCATTGGCTACTGCCCTCCCAGACCTGAACACACCCCTAAATTCAGTATTTAGGGGCACCCCAGAACCTAGGAAATCAGATTCCTGCAATCTGAAGAAACAAGAAGGACTGCTGACCTTCAAGCCTGCAGAGAAGACTGAGGACAACAACTGCTTTGGCCCCAGCCTCTGCCTAGCCCAGGTGTTGGCTGTCCTGAGAAGCCCCCCCGTGCCTGCCTGCACTGCTAGAGTGACCCCCGGGTCTCTCCATTGATTCCTATCTGAAACCTGACGCCTGCTTTGCACACTGCACCCGGCCGCCCCTGTGCCACTGAGGGTGTGTTTTGTGTGCCTACTTGTGTCCCCCCCAGTGCTCTACAAAACCCCCCTGGTCTGCCCCCGAGGACGCGGGTACTTACCTGCTGGCAGACTAGAACCGTAGCTCCCCTGTTCTCCATAGACGCCTATGTGTTTTGGGCACCTCTTTGACCTCTGCACCTGACCGGCCCTGTGCTGCTGGTGTGGTAACTTTGGGGTTGCCTTGAATCCCCAACGGTGGGCTGCCTATGCCCAGGAACTGAGACTTGTAAGTGTCTTACCTCACCAACTAATCTTTACTTACCTCCCCCAGGAAATGTTGATTTTTGCACTGTGTCCACTTTTAAAATAGCTTATTGCCATTTTAATAAAGACTGTATATGATATTGCTTTTATTCAAAAGTTCCTAACTTACCTGTGTGAAGTACCTTGCATTTTATGTGTTTACTTCAAATCTTGAACCTGTGGTTCTTAAAATAAACTAAGAAAAAATATATTTTTCTATATACAAACCTATTGGCCTGGAGTAAGTCTTTGAGTGTGTGTTCCTCATTTATTGCCTGCGTGTGTACAACAGATACTTAACACTACCCTCTGATAAGCCTACTGCTCGACCACACTACCACAAAATAGAGCATTAGAATTATCTCTTTTTGCTACTATCTTACCTCTACGGGGAATCCTTGGACTCTGTGCACACTATTTCTTACATTGAAATAGTGTATACAGAGCCAGCTTCCTACATTGGTGGATCAGCGGTGGGGTCTAAGACTTTGTATTTTCTGGACTACTTAGCCAATACCCGATCACACAACTAAATTCCCAAAATTGTCATTGGAAACTGATTTTTGCAATTTTAACTATTTTCCTAAATTTTTAAAAGTCCTGCTAGGGCCTTGTGTAAGTCCCTGTTAGCATTTCTTTTAGAGTTTAAAAGTTTGTAAACGTTTGGGTTTAAGTTCTAGAAGTATTTTTTAGGTTCTTAAAAAGTTATCCCAACTTTTAGAGACATAGGCCCTCATTACAACATTGGCGGTAAAAGCCGATTACCACCGTGCCAACACACCGCTTCGGAAATCCGCCACAGCTATTATGACCCACAGCACGGAATCCGCCAAAATTCAGACACCCACACAAGTCCGCCACACCAAAGGTCAGTGATTAACTGGCGAAAACAAAACCTCCACCGTCACGCCAACAGAAATACGCCCACAATATCACGACACACGAATCCACGCGGCGGTCTTTCAACCGCGGTATTCCATTGGCGGTACACACTGCTGCGCTCAAAATACGCACACAAGTACAAAACACAGCCACATTGGACAAATTGAAATACACACACCTGATACACATACACACACCATTCCCTCACACCAAATACAATATAAAACACACACCCACATCACCCACAAACCCCTACGACAACAATTGAGAAAGAAGCACAGAGAGAGACACCACCATCAACAATACTAGCATCCACAGGCACACAACACCATCACCCACATAACTTCCACGCACCTCATACAACACCCCACTACATAACAGCACACTTATCACCACACACACCACCCCACACATCACCCACACCACCCCATGGCATGGCAAAGACACCCCAGGTTCTCGGAGGAGGAGCTCAGGGTCATGGTGGAGGAAATCGTCCGGGTAGAGCCACAGCTATTCGGATCACAGGTGCAGCACACCTCCATTGCAAGGAAGATGAAGCTATGGCGAAGAACAGTGGACAGGGTCAATGCAGTGGGACAGCACCCAAGAAATCGGGATGACATCAGGAAGAGGTGGAACGACCTACGGGGAAGGTGCGTTCTGTGGTCTCAAGACACCACCGTGCGGTTCAGCGGACTGGCGGCCGACCCCCACCTCCTCCCCCACAACTAAAAACATGGGAGGAGCAGGTCTTGGCGATTCTGCATCCTGAGGGCCTCGCAGGAGTAGATGGCGGACTGGACTCTGGTAAGTCAAATCTTAACTATTACATCTCCCACCCTACCTGCATGCCATCACATACCCCGACCCTCACCCCATCACTCCAACTCCTCACAGATGTCCCACTATCACAAACTTTGTCACCCTAAGTGGGAAGGGTATGCCCAGACGTGGGTCCCGTGCTTCCCATGCCACTGGATTCAAGCTAGCCTGGCTGATGAGGGTTGAAACCCCGAAACCGGTCCCAGGATGCTTGGTTCCGGTCCAGTGAGGACCTGGCTTGGCAGTTCGGGCTGGACTGTTCCCATGAGGAACAGGGTCAAGACTGATTTGCATATAGCTGGGTCCAAACTGGGGTGGCATGGAGAGCAAAAGAACGATGGATTAAACCCAGATCTGTGACTGGGGGTGAGTGTTTGACAATGTTCAGCATTCCGTCCATCACTTGTTGTTTTTGCTTTGTCACCCTAAGTGGGAAGGGTATGCCCAGACGTGGGTCCCGTGCTTCCCATGCCACTGGATTCAAGCTAGCCTGGCTGATGAGGGGTGAAACCCCGAAACCGGTCCCAGGATGCTTGTTTCCGGTCCAGTGAGGACCTGGCTTGGCAGTTCGGGCTGGACTGTTCCCATGAGGAACAGGGTCAAGACTGATTTGCATATAGCTGGGTCCAAACTGGGGTGGCATGGAGAGCAAAAGAACGATGGATTAAACCCAGATCTGTGACTGGGGGTGAGTGTTTGACAATGTTCAGCATTCCGTCCATCACTTGTTGTTTTTGCTTTGTCACCCTAAGTGGGAAGGGTATGCCCAGACGTGGGTCCCGTGCTTCCCATGCCACTGGATTCAAGCTAGCCTGGCTGATGAGGGGTGAAACCCCGAAACCGGTCCCAGGATGCTTGTTTCCGGTCCAGTGAGGACCTGGCTTGGCAGTTCGGGCTGGACTGTTCCCATGAGGAACAGGGTCAAGACTGATTTGCATATAGCTGGGTCCAAACTGGGGTGGCATGGAGAGCAAAAGAACGATGGATTAAACCCAGATCTGTGACTGGGGGTGAGTGTTTGACAATGTTCAGCATTCCGTCCATCACTTGTTGTTTTTGCTTTGTCACCCTAAGTGGGAAGGGTATGCCCAGACGTGGGTCCCGTGCTTCCCATGCCACTGGATTCAAGCTAGCCTGGCTGATGAGGGGTGAAACCCCGAAACCGGTCCCAGGATGCTTGTTTCCGGTCCAGTGAGGACCTGGCTTGGCAGTTCGGGCTGGACTGTTCCCATGAGGAACAGGGTCAAGACTGATTTGCATATAGTTGGGTCTAAACTGGGGTGGCATGGAGAGCAAAAGAACGATGGATTAAACCCAGATCTGTGACTGTGGGTGAGTGTTTGACAATGTTCAGCATTCCGTCCATCACTTGTTGTTTTTGCTTTGTCACCCTAAGTGGGAAGGGTATGCCCAGACGTGGGTCCCGTGCTTCCCATGCCACTGGATTCAAGCTAGCCTGGCTGATGAGGGGTGAAACCCCGAAACCGGTCCCAGGATGCTTGTTTCCGGTCCAGTGAGGACCTGGCTTGGCAGTTCGGGCTGGACTGTTCCCATGAGGAACAGGGTCAAGACTGATTAGCATATAGCTGGGTCCAAACTGGGGTGGCATGGAGAGCAAAAGAACGATGGATTAAACCCAGATCTGTGACTGGGGTGAGTGTTTGACAATGTTCAGCATTCCGTCCATCACTTGTTGTTTTTGCTTTGTCACCCTAAGTGGGAAGGGTATGCCCAGACGTGGGTCCCGTGCTTCCCATGCCACTGGATTCAAGCTAGCCTGGCTGATGAGGGGTGAAACCCCGAAACCGGTCCCAGGATGCTTGGTTCCGGTCCAGTGAGGACCTGGCTTGGCAGTTCGGGCTGGACTGTTCCCATGAGGAACAGGGTCAAGACTGATTTGCATATAGCTGGGTCCAAACTGGGGTGGCATGGAGAGCAAAAGAACGATGGATTAAACCCAGATCTGTGACTGGGGGTGAGTGTTTGACAATGTTCAGCATTCCGTCCATCACTTGTTGTTTTTGCTTTGTCACCCTAAGTGGGAAGGGTATGCCCAGACGTGGGTCCCGTGCTTCCCATGCCACTGGATTCAAGCTAGCCTGGCTGATGAGGGGTGAAACCCCGAAACCGGTCCCAGGATGCTTGTTTCCGGTCCAGTGAGGACCTGGCTTGGCAGTTCGGGCTGGACTGTTCCCATGAGGAACAGGGTCAAGACTGATTTGCATATAGCTGGGTCCAAACTGGGGTGGCATGGAGAGCAAAAGAATGATGGATTAAACCCAGATCTGTGACTGGGGGTGAGTGTTTGACAATGTTCAGCATTCCGTCCATCACTTGTTGTTTTTGTTTCCACTATCACAAACCACACATCCCAACACCAAGCCCTGCATGCAACACCAAAGCATGGACACCCATCACCAAAGCATGCCCACTGCACAAACCCATGCACCCCCCTAAACCATCATCACACAAGGTCCCACACAGGAATGCAAGCACTGGGATACACGGTCACCCACCCATTGCACACCATGCCACACACAGATGTAATAAACATCCTTTTATACCCCTGCAGGACCCCTACCCAACGTCACCGGACAGGAGGGTCCACACATGCCCACGCCACCAACAGAAGAGGCCCACAGTGATGACAGCAGCTCTTTCCAACTGGATCTAGATGACCAGCCCGGCCCATCGGGGACTTCGGGACAGTCGGTTCCCCTGACACAGTCACAGGCCACCACAGAGCTTGCCCCCTCTGGAAACACCAGCACAGCACCCACCTAGCGGGCCCATACCTCTGTCCCCAGGACACGTCAATCAGCAGTGTGTCCGCCACTACAGGGAACCCAGGTCAACCCACCACCCCAACAACAACAGGGACCTGTGGGCAGTGGCAGTGGGCACACGGTCCAGGGGACAGAGGCCCAGGAACACAGGGGAACTGGGAGGGCTGCTGTGCAACAGAGGGAGGACAGGCCAAGGGAACCAACTCTCCACGAGGCCCTTTCCTCCATCATGGGAGCCTACCACCACTCCCAGGAGACGATGGCAATGGTACTGGCCAAGTTTCAGGAGACCCAGCGCCTGCAGGAGGAACAGTATTTGGGCTTCAGGGAGGAACTCAGATCCATCAATTCCACCCTGGGCACCATCGTAGGGGTGCTGAAGGAAGTACTCAACACCAGGAGGGACACTGTGGCACAACAAGGGGCCCCTGACACTAGCAAGGACGATGAACTGCCCATCACCTCCGCCGGCGCTACTGGACAGGAGGCACTGAACCACCCCACCGGTACCCCACCCCCTGCAGAAGGAGAACCACCCCGCAAACGGTCCCTGAGATCCAGGACAAAGACAGAGAACGATGCCAAGACCCCCGCCAAGAAATGAGACCACCCTGAATGTCATCCTTCTGTCCCACTTTGTCACCCTGTCCATCCTTAAACTGCCCCAGCTCCACTTCCTATGCCCATTTGGGCAATGCACCTGTGAGACTAACAGACTGGACTCTGCCATGGACATTCCTCCACCATCACCCCTCACCATTTTGCAACCCCCCCCAATATTTTTCTCTTAAATAGAGACCCTTGAAGCACAAAACAATCTGGAGTCAGTCTGTGATTTTGGAATAGTGTATTAGCAATTACTGTGGCAAAAAGCTCTTTCAATTGTAATGTCAACATACCTATGTCACACAGCTCTAGTCCATGAGGAATCAAAGCAGATGTCGCACAGTGGGACCCACATCTGTGAAATCGTAAGGGAAAGTGACAACTCAGTGACCATACACTGGGTGAAAACGACAGACAGTAGAGAGGTAGTAGTGTTAAAGTACATGGTGGTAGGCAGGTTTGTATTCTTACCTGTGGCCCACTGGAAATATTGCTGGATCACCAAGTCCCTGTTGTCCATGTCCTCTTCTTCTGCTTCCTCGTCTTCACTGTCCACAGGCTCCACAGCTGCAACAACACTGCCATCTGGACCATCCTCCTGCAGAAAAGGCACCTGTCGTCGCAAAGCCAAGTTGTGAAGCATACAGCAGGCCACGATGATCTAGCACACCTTCTTTGGTGAGTAGAATAGGGATCCACCTGTCATATGGAGGCACCTGAACCTGGCCTTCAGGAGGCCGAAGGTCCGCTCGATTATCCGCTGTGTTTGCCCATTGGCCTCATTGTAGCGTTCCTCTGCCCTTATCCTGGGATTCCTCACTGGGGTCAGTAGCCATGACAGGTTGGGGTAACCAGAGTCACCTGCAAATGGCGAGGGACAACTGTTAGACACACACTAACCTGGAGGGATACCCAGACAACCATTCCCACTGTCTTGCATCCAGGTGCTCACCTAATAGCCACACACGGTGCCTCTGGAGTTGACCCATCACATAAGGGGTGCTGCTATTCCGCAGGATGTAGGCGTCATGCACTGAGCCAGGGAACTTGGCATTCACATGGGAGACATACTGGTCTGCCAAACACACCATCTGCACATTCATGGAATGATAACTCTTGCGTGGGGACCAACGCCACATGTGTCCCATCAATGGCATCTATGATGTTGGGGATATGTCCCAGGGCATAGAAATCACCTTTCACTGTAGGCAAATCCTCCACCTGAGGGAAAACGATGGGGGCCAATGACTGTGACGGTGCAGTTGCTAATAACTTTTCTTTTCCCCATGTACATTTCATGTAGGTCAGCGCCCACCAGAAAAAAGATATTTGGCGTGCCATCGCCAAGGACGTCCGGACCCTGGGGGTCTACCACAGACGGAGCACCCACTGCCGGAAAAGATGGGAGGACATTCGCCGCTGGAGCAAGAAGACGGTGGAGGCTCAGCTGGGGATGGCCTCCCAACGTGGGAGGGGTGCCCGTCGCACCATGACCCCCCTGATGTTCGGGATCCTGGCGGTGCCGTACCCGGAGTTGGATGGGCACTTGACGGCATCACAGCAGCCACAAGGGGGTGAGTACACTCTCATCCTGCTGATTTTGAGGTGTCTGGGTGGGGGAGGTGGGCTGTGGGTTTCCCTAGGCCAGGGCGAGTTTAGTAGGCAAGGTCCCTCCGTAAGGCAGCCTATGTGGCACCCCACACCACCTCTGTAGAGTGCCAAGTACACCTAGTCATGCCCCTGTGTCATCCATGTGTGCGGATGTCGTCCATAGCCTAGTAGGCCATTTTCCAGGGATTGAACAGTGGAGCCCAAGAGCCTGGTGTAGTGCAGGGGGCTTCTGTGTCTGTCGTGTCCGCCAACGGTAGCGGTAATGCATGCAATGAACATGTCTTTCTTCTGTCGTCCCCCCCCCTTTTTGTGGTCTCCCTGTTCTTGTGTGCATTAGCATCATCAGGTGGAGGAGCAGTGGCACCGGAGCACGGGGGAGCTGCATCCCACATGACCGCCAGCAGCTGAGTCACTGCAAAGGAGGCCGCCGCCTCATGCACCGCTGAACAGGACACCGCCGCCTCATGCACCGATGAACAGGGCACCACCGCTACAAGCACCGCTGAACAGGGCACCGCCTCTACAAGCACCGCTGAACAGGGCACCGCCGTCTCATGCACTGCTGAACAGGGCACCGCCGCTACAAGCACCGCTGAACAGGGCACCGCCGCTACAAGCACCGCTGAGCAGGGCACCGCCGTTTCAATGCACCACTGAGCAGGGCCCCGCCGCCTCATGCACTGCTGAACAGGGCACCGCTGCTACAAGCACCGCTGAACAGGGCACCGCCGCTACAAGCACCGCTGGCCCATGAGCGCCAAGGGCACTGACGCTACTGAGTCCGTCGCAAGCAGAATGAAGCACTCTGGGCACAGAGCCCCCTCCAGAACCAGTGGATATTCCCATCCACTACCTCTGTCCTTAGCAGGATGAAGCACTCTGGGCACCATGCCCCCTCCAGAACCAGTGGGGACTGTCATCCACTACCTCTTTCCTTAGCAGGATGAAGCATTCTGGGCACCATGCCCCCTCCAGAACCAGTGGAGACTGTCATCCACTTGAGAGACTGTGGCTTTGCACTCCCCAGGATGGCACAGTGGGCAACCCACCCACTGTATAGACTTGAGAGACTGTGGCTTTGCACTCCCCAGGATGGCACAGTGGGCAACCCACTGCTGCTTTAACACCGTCCGCCAGGGTTGTAATGACCACCATAATGTCTAGCACACAAGATATGGTGGTGGAACTCAACCCCTTACCTGTATCTAGGGATGTCAGAGCTAAGGACTCTGTAAGCTAAAAAATATAAAAACTGGGTCCAACCCTACCAAAGTTAAGCTCCAGGAGCTTTTGGCAGAGTTTGCAAAGGACCATCCCTCTGAGGATAACCCTACAGAAGGGGAAGCTAGTGACCAGGAGGAGGATTCCCTCCCTCCTGTTCTAGTTAGGGAGGCCAGGGTCCCTCAAACCCTGACTCCACAAGTGATAGTCAGAGATACTGGTTCTTCCACAGGGGAGACCAGAAACTCTGGAAGCATTGAGGGCAGCCTCAATGAAGATGACCTCCTGCTAGTCAGGATGGCCAAAAGACTGGCTTTGGAGAGACAGCTCCTAGCCATAGAGAGGGGAGGCAGCTTCTAGCCATAGAAAGGGAAATACAAGAGATGGGTTTAGCTCCCATCAGTGGTGGCAGCAAAATAAATAGGGTCAGAGAAAATACTGACATGCTAAAAATCCCCAAAGGGATTGTAACAAAATATGAAGATGGTGATGACATCACCAAGTGGTTCACAGCTTTTGAGAGGGCTTGTGCAACCAGAAAAGTAAACAAATCTCACTGGGGTGCTCTCCTTTGGAAATGTTCACCGGAAAGTGCAGGGATAGACTCCTCACACTCTCTGGTAAGGATGTAGAATCCTATGACCTCATGAAGGCTACCCTGATTGAGGGCTTTGGATTCTCAACTGAGGAGCACAGGATTAGGTTCAGGGGGGCTCAGAAATCCTCGAGCCAGACCTGGGTTGATTTTGTTGACTTCTCAGTCAAAACACTAGATGGTTGGATTAATGGCAGTGGTGTAAATGATTATGATGGGCTGTATAACTTGTTTATGAAAGAACATCTTTTAAGAAATTGTTTAAATGATAAACTACATCAGCATCTGGTAGACCTAGGTCCAATTTCTCCCCAAGAATTGGGAAAGAAGGCAGACCACTGGGTCAAGACAAGAGCGACCAAGACTTCCACAGGGGGTGACCAAAAGAAAGGGGTCACAAAGCCTCCCCAGGGGAAGAGTGTTGAGACATCCAAGGGAAAAAGTAAAGAGTCTACTACAGGGCCCCAAAAACCTGCACAGGAGGGTGGGTCCAAAGCCTCTTCCCAATCCTCATTTGGGTATAAGGGTAAAAACATTGATCCCAAAACGGCCTGGTGTCGCAGCTGTAGCCAACATGGACACAAAACTGGAGACAAGGCCTGTCGCAAGAAAGGTTCCACAACAACTACTACTCCAGTTAGCACTAGAATAGCCAGTCTCCAGGTAGGATCAATAGTGTGCCCAGAGCAAATCAGGGTTCACACTGAACATACATTAGTCTCAGAGGGTGGGGTGGACCTAGCTACACTTGCTGCCTGGTCGCCTAACATGCAAAAATACAGGCAGCAGCTCTTAATTAATGGGACTAGAGTAGAAGCCCTGAGGGATACAGGTGCCAGTGTCACTATGGTGACAGACAAACTGGTTTCCCAAGGACAATACCTGGCTGGACAAACTTATCCAGTCACCAATACTGACAATCAGACTAAAGTACATCCCATGGCAATGGTAACTTTTGAATGGGAAGGGGTCACTGGCCTGAAACAGGTGGTAGTCTCTTCTGCTGTACCAATAGAATGTCTGCTTGGAAATGATCTGGAGTCCTCAGCATGGGCTGAGGTAGAACTCAAAACCCATGCAGCCATGCTGGGTATCCCTGAACTGGTGTGTGTCAAGACAAGGGCACAGTGCAGGGCTTAGGGTGAAAAAGAAGTGTTGGAGTCTGGAATAATGGCCCAACCTTCCAAGAGAAAAGGAAAGAAGACTGGGGAACCAGCTTCAGTGCAGAAAAATAAACAGAACCTCTCTTCCCAGAAAGAAGTTCTATCCCCTGAGGGAACTGAGTCCATGGAGCTAGAACCTTACCAGGTTGAGCTCTTGGGCCCTGGGGGACCCTCAAGGGAACAGCTGTGCAAGGAGCAAGAAACTTGTCCCTTTCTTGAAGGCCTAAGAAAGCAAGCAGCTGAACAAGAAAAAGGAATTGTCAGTGGAAAACACAGGGACTATTGGTAAGATGGACTCCTTTACACTGAGGCAAGAGATCCCAAACCTGGTGCCACTAGGAAAGTGGTAGTGCCTCAGGAGGTTAGGGAGTTCATTTTGACCATAGCCCATGACATTCCCTTTGCTGGGCATTTGGGACAAACCAAGACATGGGAGAGATTAGTGAACCATTTCTATTGGCCCAATATGTCTCAGAAGGTAAAGGAGTTTTGTACCTCCTGTGTCACCTGTCAAGCCAGTGGTAAGACAGGTGGCCATCCAAAGCCCCCCTCATTCCACTTCCAGTGGTGGGGGTCCCCTTTGAAAGAGTGGGAGTGGATATAGTGGTTCCACTTGAACCTCCCACAGCATCGGGGAATCAGTATATCCTAGTAGGAGTGGATCATGCTACTAGGTACCCTGAAGTAATTCCCCTTAGGTCCACTACTGCCCCTTCAGTAGCCAAAGCACTCATTGGTATTTTTTTACCAGAGTGGGATTTCCGAAGGAGGTGGTTTCTGACAGAGGTACCAACTTCATGTCAGCTTACCTGAAACACATGTGGAATGAGTGTGGGTGACTTACAAATTCACCACACCATACCATCCACAAACCAATGGCCTTGTTGAGAGATTTAACAAGACATTGAAGGGCATGATCATGGGGCTCCCTGAAAAACTCAAAAGGAGAAGGCATGTCCTCTTGCCATGCCTGTTTTTCCCCTACAGAGAGGTGCCTCAGAAGGGAGTAGGGTTTTCCCCCTTTGAACTTCTGTTTGGCCATCCTGTTAGGGGACCACTAGCTTTTGTAAAAGAAGGCTGGGAGAGACCTCTCCATGAGCCTAAACAAGATGTGGTGGACTATGTACTAGGCCTACGTTCAAGGTTGGCAGAGTACATGGAAAAAGCAAGTAAAAACCTTGAGGCCAGCCAACAACTCCAGAAGATGTGGTATGACCAAAAGGCTGCTATGGTTGAGATCCAGCCAGGGCAGAAAGTCTGGGTTCTGGAGCCTGTGGCTACCAGGGTACTTCAGGACAAATGGAGTGGCCCTTACCCAGTGCTAGAAAAGAAGAGTCCGGTCACCTACCTGGTGGTCGTAGGCACTAGCAGGACCCCCAAGAGGGTGATCCATGTTAACCGCCTCAAACTTTTCCATGATAGGGCAGATGTAAACATGTTCATGGTTACAGATGAGGACCAGGAAGCAGAGAGTGAACCTCTCCCTGATCTCCTCTCCACTGACTGCAAGGATGGCACAGTAGATGTAGTGATCTATTCAGACACCCTCTCTGGCTAACGGCAAGCTGACTGCAAGCAAGTCCTCCAGCAGTTTTCTGAGCTCTTTTCCCTAACCCCTGGTCAGACTCACCTGTGTACCCATGATGTGAACACAGGAGACAGCATGCCTGTCAAAAACAAAATATTCAGGCAGTCTGATCAAGTTAAGGAAAGCATCTAAGTGGAGGTCCACAAGATGCTGGAGTTGGGAGTGATTGAGCACTCTGACAGTCCCTGGGCTAGCCCAGTGGTCTTGGTCCCCAAACCTCACACAAAAGATGGCAAGAGAGAGCTGAGGTTTTGTGTGGACTACAGAGGGCTTAATTCTGTCACCAAGACAGATGCTCACCCCATTCCAAGAGCAGATGAATTAATTGACAAATTGGGTGCTGCCAAATACTTAAGTACATTTGACTTAACAGCAGGGTACTGGCAAATAAGAAGGGCACCAGGAGCAAAAGAGAAAACAGCATTCTCTACACCTGATGGGCACTACCAGTTTACTGTGATGCCCTTTGGCATAAAGAATGACCCTGCCACCTTCCAAAGGTTGGTGAATCAAGTCCTTGCTGGCTTGGAGTCCTTTAGTGCAGCTTATCTTGATGATATTGCTCCAGCTGGCAGGAACCGACTGGTCAACCTGAAGAAGGTTTTGCAGGCCCTGCAAGCAGCAGGCCTCTCTATCAAGGCATCTAAATGTCAGATAGGGCAGGGTACTGTGGTTTACTTGGGACACCTTGTAGGTGGAGGCCAAGTTCAGCCACTCCAACCCAGGATCCAGACTATTCTGGACTGGGTAGCTCCAAACACCCAGACTCAAGTCAGGGCATTCTTTGGCTTGACTGGGTACTATAGGAGGTATGTGTAGGGATATGGATCAATAGTGACACCCCTCACAGAACTTACCTCCAAGAAAATGCCCAAGAAAGTTAACTGGACCATGGACTGTCAAAAGGCCTTTGACACCCTGAAGCAAGAAATGTGCACAGCACCAGTTTTGAAAGCTCCAGATTACTCTAAGCAGTTCATTGTGCACACAGATGTCTCTGAACATGGGATAGGAGCAGTCCTGTCCCAAACAAATGATGATGGCCTTGACCAGCCTATTGCTTTTATTAGCAGGAAGTTACTCCCCCGGGAGCAGCGTTGGAGTGCCATTGAGAGGGAGGCCTTTGCTGTGGTCTGGCCCCTGAAGAAGTTGAGACCATACTTTTTTGGTACTCACTTCATAGTTCAAACTGATCACAGACCTCTCAGATGGCTAATGCAAATGAAAGGAGAAAACCCTAAACTGTTGAGGTGGTCCATATCCATACAGGGAATGGGCTTTGTAGTGGAACACAGACCTGGGACTGCCCATGCCAATGCTGATAGCCTTTCCAGGTTCTTCCACTTAGAAAATGAAGACTCTCTTGGGAAAGGTTAGTCTCATCCTCTTTAGTTTGGGGGGCGTTGTGTAAGGAAATGCCTCCTTGGCATGGTTACCCCCTAACTTTTTGCCTTTGCTGATGCTAAGTTTTGATTGAAAGTGTGCTGGGACCCTGCTAACCAGGCCCCTGCACCAGTATTATTTCACTAAACTGTACCTTTGCTTCCACAATTGGCACAGCCCTGGCACTCAGATAAGTCCCTTGTAACTAGTACCCCTGGTACCAAGGGCCCTGATGCCAGGGAAGGTCTCTAAGGGCTGCAGCATGTCTTATGCGTCCCTGGGGACCCCTCACTCAGTACATGCACACTGCCTCACAGCTTGTGTGTGATGGTGGGGAGAAAATGACTAAGTCGACATGGCACTCCCCTCAGAGTGCCATGCCAACCTCACACTGCCTGTGGCATAGGTAAGTCACCCCTCTACCAGGCCTTACAGAAGGGTGCACTATACCACAGGTGAGGGCATATGTGCATGAGCACCATGCCCCTATAGTGTCTAAGCAAAACCTTAGACATTGTAAGTGCAGGGTAGCCATAAGAGTATATGGTCTGGGAGTTTGTCAAACACGAACTCCACAGTTCCATAATGGCTACACTGAAATCTGGGAAGTTTGGTATCAAACGTCTCAGCACAATAAATGCACACTGATGCCAGTGTGCAATTTATTGTAACATACACCCAGAGGGCATCTTAGAGATGCCCCCTGAATACCAATCTGACTTCTAGTGTAGGCTGACCAGTTTATTCCAGCCTGCCACATACCAGACATGTTGCTGGCCACATGGGGAGAGTGCCTTTGTCACTCTGTGGCCAGGAACAAAGCCTGTACTGGGTGGAAGTGCTTCTCACCTCCCCCTGCAGGAACTGTAACACCTGGCGGTGAGCCTCAAAGGCTCACCCCTTTTGTAACAGCGCCCCAGGGCATCCCAGCTAGTGGAGATGCCCGCCCCTCTGGCTAATGCCCCCACTTTTGGCAGCAAGGCTGGAGGAGATAATGAGAAAAACAAGGAAGAGTCACCCACCAGTCAGGACAGCCCCTAAGGTGTCCTGAGCTGAGGTGACCCCTGCCTTTAGAAATCCTCCATCTTGAGTATGGAGGATTCCCCCAATAGGATTACGGATGTGCCCCACTCCCCACAGGGAGGAGGCACAAAGAGGGTGTAGCCACCCTCAAGGATAGTAGCCATTGGCTACTGCCCTCCCACACCTAAACACCCCCCTAAATTCAGTATTTAGGGGCACCCCAGAACCTAGGAAATTGGATTCCTGAAACCTGAAGAAACAAGAAGGACTGCTGACCTACAAGCCTGCAGAGAAGACGGAAGACAACAACTGCTTTGGCCCCAGCCCTATTGGCCTGTCTCCTGACTCGAAAACCTGCAACCAACGACGCATCCTACAGGGACCAGCAACATCTGAAGCCTCAGAGGGCTGCCCTGGACTAAAGGACCAAGAACCTCCCGTGAGCAGCGGCTCTGCTCAACAACAGCAACTTCTTTGCAACAAAGAAGCAAGCAACTTTCAAAGACTTCACGTTTCCCGACGAAAGCGTGAGACTTCACACTCTGCACCCGACGACCCCGGCTCGAGATCCAGAGAACAAACACCACTGGGAGGATTCCCCGGCGACTGCTAGCCCGTGAGTAGCCTGAGACGACCCCCCCCTAAACCCCCACAGCGACGCCTGCAGAGAGAATCCAGAGGCTCCCCCTGACCGCGACTGCCTGTAACAAAGGACCCGATGCCTGGAACCAGCACTTCACCCGCAGCCCCCAGGACCTGAAGGAACCGAACCTCAGCGCAGGAGTGACCCCCAGGCGACCCTCTGCCTAGCCCAGTTGGTGGCTGTCCCAAGAAGCCCCCGTGCCTGCCTGCACTGCTTGAGTGACCCCCGGGTCCCTCCATTGATTCCTATCTGAAACCTGATGCCTGCTTTGCACACTGCACCCAGCCGCCCCTGTTCCACTGATGGTGTGTTTTGTGTGCCTACTTGTGTCCCCCCCAGTGCTCTACAATATCCCCCTGGTCTGCCCCCGGAGGACGCGGGTACTTACCTGCTGGCAGACTGGAACCGGAGCACCCCTGTTCTCCATAGGCGCCTGTTACAGTGGGCAGGTGATAGAAAGGACTCTGAGACTCAGGTAAGTGATAGGGTGTATTTATTTAAATGGTCTTTTAATTGTCACAGTGTATCGGTGTCCTCTTAGTCCGTATTCTCTCTTTGTCTTTCCTACAGCTTCCTGTTTGACTGGCGGAGATCCTCTGACGTGTCTACCGACGTACCGGAAAGGAACGAAAAGGGAAGGTAAGTCAGGGTAGGTATTTCTAGGGAACGTATAAATGACAGGTAAGAAGGGGAGAGAGAGAGAAAAGAGAGAGAGAGAAAGAGAGAGAGAGAGAGAGAGAGAGAGAGAGAGAGAGAGAGAGAGAGAGAGAGAGAGAGAGAGAGAGAGAGAGAGAGAGAGAGAGAGAGAGAGAGAGAGAGAGAGAGAGAGAGAGAGAGAGAGAGAGAGAGAGAGAGAGAGAGAGAGAGAGAGAGAGAGAGAGAGAGAAAGAAAGAAAGAAAAAGAGAGAAAAGTCCCGGGTGCGTATGTGGACAGGTATGAATGGGAGTTCGTGATGACAGTCACCCTCGGTGTCTGGCCAGAGAGAGACAAAACCAAACTTAATGGTTCTTTCCTATTAGTTCGATATCCCCAATAGACCTGTTCTTTACAGTTCAATCCCTCCTTGACTCCTCACCTCCCTACCCCCCTCCCAGCTGCTCCCCTCTCCAACTCCTCTCCCCCCTTCCCTACCCTCTCCCCTCCTGCCACCCTTTTCCCGCTTTAAGAACTGGCCGTCCCTCCTGGGACGTGGCGGCTCCTCAGCGTCTCCTCACTCGGTTGCCGATTCTCCGTGCCTCCTGTGCTCCTTGGACCGTCTGTGGTTCCTGCAAATTTTTTGGGCTCCTCCTGGGTTTCACTCTCCGTCACTGTGAGTTCGGCCGTCTGGAAATCAGCCACGTCCGACTCCTCTGCCGCCCGCAACCGTCCGTCTTCTCTTTTCCTATCCTCCCGGACCCGGAAATCCGGGTTCACCTTGCTGACGCCGGGCCCCCGGTCGTCAGGGCAACGGGTGACGCCGGACTCGCGGGCGCGCGAGTAGCGCCAGTCGGATTCTAGAGCCGTGTCCGAAGACAACCGGCTACACACCCCATCCCAAGATTGGGACTGATACAGTACGCAGGATCCGGAAACCGGGACAGAAAGTCATCGGGGCCCTGCTGAGAGCCCGGAATGTGCCGGACCTGGAAGGAAAAAGGTTGAAGTTCCATAAACCAGCGCAGTACCCGGGAGTTTGAGTCCTTATGGGAAGCCAACCAAGTCAAAGGGGCATGGTCAGTGAACAGCACGAAAGGGCGACCCAAAAGGTAATATTTCAGGCTATCCACTGCCCACTTAATGGCCAAGCACTCCCGTTCAATAACGGGATAATGACATTCCCGTGGCAGCAATTTCCTACTGATGTAAACAATAGGGAGGTCAATACCCGTCTTGCTAGGTTGCGCTAGGACCGCCCCAAGACCCACATCGGAGGCATGTGTGTACAGATGGAAGGGCTGAGAAAAATAAGGACACTGTAAAACCGGTTCGGAAGTGAGCGCTTCTTTGAGGAGGTGGAAGCTATTTAACTGTATCGTGGAGAAGGGAGGTAACTTCGATGGGTATTGTTTCCTAAGGAGATCAGTGAGGGGAGCGGCTAGTGTGGAATACTGGGGAATAAAACGACGATAATACCCTACGAGACCCAAAAAGGAACGTAGACCTTTCTTAGTAGTAGGAGTGGGCACTTGTAGTATGGCCTCCACCTTATTTTTTGGGGGCCGTAGTTGACCCTCTCCAATAAAATCCCCAGGTATACAATATTATTGTTCCCGAGATTGCATTTCTTAGGATTGGCGGTGAGACCTGCTTGTAGTAGGGTACGGAAGATGGTATGTAGGTGGTCAAGGTGTTCGTCCCAGGTGTTACTGAATATGACAATATCATCTAAATATGCTGCGGAAAATGATTGGAATGGTTTTAATAAATGGTCCATTAATCGTTGGAACGTTGCAGGGGCCCCATGGAGGCCGAAGGGGAGAATTGTTAAATGATAGAGCCCTGATTGAGTGGCAAAGGCCGTTTTCTCCTTATCTGCTGGTGCAAGAGGAATTTGCCAATAGCCCTTTGTGAGGTCCAGGGTTGACATATATTGTGCTTTTCCCAATTTCTCTAATAAATCGTCAACTCGGGGTATGGGATAGGTATCAAATAGCGATATTTCGTTCAGTCTGCGGAAGTCAATGCAAAAACGGATAGATCGGTCAGGTTTTGGTACTATAACCACTGGGGAGCACCACGGGCTAGTGGAGGGTTCTATAACTTGTAATTTAAGCATCTTTTGCACTTCCTCTTCAATGAGGTGTCTGCGAGCCTCAGGTATACGGTATTGTCTTAATCTTATTGTTTGTCCCTCAGGGGTCCTAATGTGATGTTGCACGATTTTGGTTCTTCCAGGGATTCCGGAAAAGAAATTCTGATAAGATTTTAATAAACCTATAAGTTGGGTTTTCTGGCCTTCTGTAAGGTTCGGATTGATGGGTGGGGTCTCTTCTACCTCTCTCTGATTAGTGGGAAACAGTTCTATTCCTAGGGGGGCCTCAGTCGTTACTAAAAACCCGGTAGCCTCCGTCGGAGGATTATCTTTGGGTTCTTCCCATTTCTTTAGTAAGTTGACGTGATATATCTGGGTTCTTTTGGGGTGTTTGGAGAGCTCAATTAAATAAGTGACTGGGGATACAGGTTTTAAGATGGTATATGGACCTTGCCACCGGGCTAAAAGTTTGTTATCAGAACAGGGCCTTAATATGAGGACCCTGTTGTTTGATTGAAAGGAGCGAGGTCTGGCTCCTTGGTCATAGTATTTCTTTTGACTGATTTGGGCTTTTTCTAAGTGGTTACGAACATCTTCCCACACGGCCTGGAGTTGGGTTTTTAATTTGTGTACGCATTCTAGCAGAGGCCTCTCCTCCCCGCCTTCTTCTTCCCAAAGTTTTGCGGCCATATCTAAGAGATTGCGGGGTTGTCTCCCAAAGACCAGCTCAAACGGGCTGTGTCCGGTGGAAGCCTGTTTGTGGGTTCTTATAGCATAGAGTACTAGAGGGAGTGTCTGGTCCCAATCCCTCCCTGTCTCAGATACCGTCTTCCTGAGTAGAGTTTTGATGGTACGATTCTAGCGTTCCACTAGGCCGTCCGTTTGTGGGTGATAAACCGAGGTTTTTAACTGTTTTATCCCGAGGATCCTACAGATGTGACTCATTAGAGTGGACATAAAAGGTGTTCCCTGGTCCGTTAGGATTTCCCGAGGAAATCCTACTCTTGCAAAGAACGTGATCATTGCTTGGGCCACTGTCTTAGTGGTCATGCTGGAAAGGGTAATGGCTTCGGGATACCTCGTAGCATAATCAACTAATACCAATATATAAGTGTATCTCTTGGTGGAGGGTAAAAGGGGCCTACCAGATCCATACCAACTCGGGAGAATGGGACATCGATAATAGGAAGGGGTTGTAGTGGGGCTTTCCTGTGGGGTCCGGGATCGATCAGTTGGCATCGAGGGCATTGAGCACAATATTTTCTGAGTTGACCATAGATCCCAGGCCAATAAAACCGTCTTAGTAGGTATTCCTCTGTCTTTTCTCTTCCATAGTGCCCCCCCGGGTTGGTTATGTGCTAAGAAGAGGACCTGTATGCGATACGGTTCGGGTACTACTAATTGTTCCTTTTCAATATTATTGGACTTTAGGACCCTATATAAGAGGTTATTTTGGATAAGAAAGTAGGGACCCACCTCATTCGTGGATTCGGATTTTACTGTCCTACACACATGAGGTAAGGTTGGGTCTTCTCGTTGACTCGCCCTAAATGACGGTGGGGATGTGGTGAGATTGCCTACTACTTTTTCTGTGACCTTCCCTTGTCCAGAGGTCACATAATTTTGTTTTGCTTGTCTCTTTTCCCGTCTCGTCAGTTTGATGCGATATGGTTTGTCTTCGATATGGGTGTTATGGAAGGGTGCTTCTGTCCACCAGTCAGTAGTCAAGGCATGAGATTTAACCTTCTCCAAAAGTTCCGGAAATCTAATATAGTCCGTGCCCAGAATACACTCTTCCACTAGTTGGTCCATGACTCCCACAGGTAATAGGTCCTGGTTCTCCTCCCATTCTACGCGTACTATCGCCAAAGGGTAGTTGTTCTTGTCGCCGTGGATGTAACAGATGGATACCCATTGGTTCGTAGGTGGGTCGGAGGTATTTAATATCTGTTCGTATCACTGATTGACTGCAACCTGAGTCTATAAGAGCTAAGACAGCCTGACCATTAATTTTAATGGTTTGTTTATACTTGAGAGTGCCCTTCCCTGTGCACAAGACCCTTCCCCGGGTGACCCCAATTTCCATGGGTTCCCCTCTTTCTCCTTTTCTGGGGCATACTCTGGCTATATGGCCCCACTTCCCACAGCTGTAACATTGTGGTTGTTGCATGGGAGGGACATCTCCGCTGCGGCCAGGCCCTGACTCTTCTGGTAATGTTCAGGGAAAGGACTTATAGGATACCATAGGTGGTTTGCTGGTTAATTTAGGACTGTGTTTTTTTATATTGACTGATTGATGGTAGGCACAGGCCAAATCTACTGCCATGTCAGTGTTCACACTAGGGTGTTGTCTTATCCAGCTTCTGGTGGAGGAGGGAAGGGACTCCAGATATTGTTCCAGTATTACTGACTTAATTACATCCTCCCTCTCCGTTCCTAGTGGTCCTAACCATTTTAACCCGAGGTCCTTGACTTTAAAATAGAAGGTCCGGGGATCCTCAGCCTGCCCCCACTTGATCTTCTGGAATCTCAACCTATAATATTCGGAATCATGGCCCATCCTTTCTAGTATACTTCTTTTAATTTCTTTATAGGGTGTCGTGCCTCCCGGGTTAGCGGCTTGGTAGGCTGTTTGTAGAATGCCAGTTAAAAGTGGTGCAATGTACTGTCCCCAAAGTTCTTCTGGCCATTGGGCAGAGGAAGCCACTCGTTCGAAGTTCGTGAAGAATGCATCTGGAACCTCTCAGTCTTGGAATTTCTGGAGGACCGAACTAGGGACATTGGGGTGCACTTTACTTGCCGCTATGGTATCTGTCAACTTCTGTAGGGCCGTCTCGTGCACTAATTGGTTATTGGCCATGATGGTGGCTTGGCTCTTTAGTGCACTTTGTCAGGCTTCCCGGTCTTCCTTGGCCTCCCTCTGGTGCGCATCCCATACTAGCTGGAGGTGCCTTTGCCCCTCGGCTAGTTGCTGGATCATGTCCTCCAGGGTAGGCTTTTCCCCCATGATTGCTGGTCTCTTTCGTATCACCTTCTCAATATCCCACTTCTGACACCATTGTTACAGTGGTCAGGTGATAGAAAGGACTCTGAGACTCAGGTAAGTGATAGGGTGTATTTATTTAAATGGTCTTATAATTGTCACAGTGTATCGGTGTCCTCTTAGTCCGTATTCTCTCTTTGTCTTTCCTACAGCTTCCTGTTTGACTGGCGGAGATCCTCTGACGTGTCTCCCGACGTACCGGAAAGGAACGAAAAGGGAAGGTAAGTCAGGGTAGGTATTTCTAGAGAACGTATAAATGACAGGTAAGAAGGGGAGAGAGAGAGAAAAAAGAGAGAGAGAGAGAGAGAGAGAGAGAGTGTAGTCCCGGGTGCGTATGTGGACAGGTATGAATGGGAGTTCGTGATGACAGTCACCCTCGGTGTCTGGCCAGACAGAGAGAAAACCAAACTTAATGGTTCTTTCCTATTAGTTCGATATCCCCAATAGACCTGTTCTTTACAGTTCAATCCCTCCTTGACTCCTCACCTCCCTCCCCCCTCCCAGCTGCTCCCCTCTCCAACTCCTCTCCCCCCTTCCCTACCCTCTCCCCTCCTGCCACCCTTTTCCCGCTTTAAGAACTGGCCGTCCCTCAGAAAGGACCCTACCTTCGTGAGCCACGCCCCTCCTGGGAAGTGGCAGCTCCTAATCGTCTCCTCACTCGGTTCCCGATTCTCCGTGCCTCCTGTGCTGGTTCCTGCACGTTTCTTGGGCTCCTCCTGGGTTTCACTCTCCGTCACCGTGAGTTCGGCCATCTGGAAATCAGCCGCGTCCGTCTCCTCTGCCGCCCGCAACCGTCCGTCTTCTCTTTTCCTATCCTCCCGGACCTGGAAATCCGGGTTCATGTTGCTGATGCCGGGCCCCCGGTCGTCAGTGCAACGGGAGACCCCGGACTCGTGGGCGCGCGAGTAGCGCCAGTCGGATTCTAGAGCCATGTCCGAAGACAACCGGCTACAGCGCCTATGTGTTTTGGGCACCTCTTTGACCTCTGCACCTGACCGGCCCTGAGCTGCTGGTGTGGTAACTTTGGGGTTGCCTTGAACCCCCAACGGTGGGCTGCCTAAGCCCAGGAACTGAGACTTGTAAGTGTCTTTCTTACCTCACCAACTAATCTTTACTTACCTCCCCAAGGAACTGTTGATTTTTGCAGTGTCCACTTTTAAAATAGCTTATTGCCATTTTAACAAAGACTGTATATTATATTGCTTTTATTCAAAGTGCTAACTTACCTGTGTGAAGTACCTTGCATTTTATGTGTTTACTTCAAATCTTGAACCTGTGGTTCTTAAAATAAACTAAGAAAATACATTTTTCTATATAAAAACCTATTGGCCTGGAGTAAGTCTTTGAGTGTGTGTTCCTCATGTATTGCCTGTGTGTGTACAACAAATACTTAACACTACCCTCTGATAAGTCTACTGCTCGACCACACTACCACAAAATAGAGCATTAGAGTTATCTAATTTTGCTACTATCTTACCTCTAAGGGGAACCCTTGGCTTCTGTGCACACTATTTCTTACTTTGAAATAGTGTATACAGAGCCAACTTCCTACACAGACATATTGCCTTTGACAATGTTTTTTTCCTTCACAAAGTAAATACAAATAGCAAAACTCAAAAAGAACACTTGATAGCCAGCAGAAACTGGATCTAGACAGTTTCCATTTTATGACAGTACTGTGTGACATAGAATAACGTAACTAATCACTATATACTAAATATACATTGTTGTGCTTAAAAAAATCTAAATGATAGAGTGGCAGGGCCAGCACTAGGCATGGGCAGTATGGGCAGCTGCCCAGGGTCCCCCACTCAGCCCACCATCTTGGAGCCCCAAACAACCAATATGAGTAATATAATGTATTTTCACTTAACCTGTAGAAGTGGGTGAGCCACTGAAAGCTCGAGCCAGATGCCTGGCTCTGACTCAGCTCGAGGACCTCTTGAGCCCTTGAGACCAAAACCAGCTGAGCTTTCTTGTGGATTCTGCCTGCCACTCATGCACCAACCTCAAGCACCAAGAAAGAAAGACAATACAGTAATCTTTGATGCAAAACAGGAGAAGAATAGCCATTTAGGGCCTCATTCTAAGTTTGGCTGGCGGCGGGCGCCGCCAGGCAAACGGGAACCGCCAAATGGCCGCTCCGCGGTCAGAAGACCGCGGATGCCATTCTGGCTTTCCCGCTGGGCCGGCGGGTGACCGCCAAAAGGGCGCCCGCCGGCCCAGCGGGAAAGACCCTGCAACAAGGAAGCCGGCTCCGAATGGAGCCGGTGGAGTTGCAGGGGTGCGACGGGTGCAGTGGCACCCGTCGCGATTTTCACTGTCTGCAAAGCAGACAGTGAAAATCTTTATGGGGCCCTGTTAGGGGGCCCATGCACTGCCCATGCCAGTGGCATGGGCAGTGCAGGGGCCCCCAGGGGCCCCACGACACCCGTTCCCGCCATCCTGTTTCTGGCGGTGAAAACCACCAGAAACAGGCTGGCGGGAAGGGGGTCGGAATCCCAGCGCCGCCGCCATGGAGGATTCCCTGGGCCAGGGGAAAACCGGCGGGAAACCGCCGGTTCCCCTTTTCTGACTGCGGCTTTACCGCCACGGTCAGAATGGCCCTGGAAGCACCGCCAGCCTGTTGGCGGTGCTTCCGTTGCCCTCCGACCGCCAGGGTTGGAATGAGGGCCTTAATGCCTAAAATACATAATGGGAAACTAGAAAACCTTGAATCAGTCCTGGCTTCCCTGCTGGTTTGTGTGATCATAGGGGACTATTTTATTTCTAAAGCCTTCTTTTTTGTCACGTAAGAAAAACATCTTCAACCATGTGAGTTCAAGATGTTTGCTGTATAAAAACCTTTCTTGTGTTTCATTTAATATACTATAGTATTGCTCCATCTATTATATGAAACTAGACTACAAAGGTTACATATGACAATATATCTCCCTTTTAATTAGATATTGCCCTGGTTACTTACCAGTAATCTTCATTGTCCTTAGTCGAGGTCCTCCTCACTGTCACCTATGTACGAGGTGGTCCTACCTCATTCACAAGACCAAAACCAGGAAGTAGGAGTGGACATGATCCTATCCCCCTAGGAGTGGTATCATTTGTGGTCGGGCTCACACCTCTTCCTGAACTGCCAAGCCTTCTGTAATGATTGTGATGAGATAAACAAGATTGTGAAGGATAATGAAGATTGACGATGAGTAGCAGGGTATTATCCCAATGTCCTAATGTCCTTGTCCCAATGATGTACTTTTTAGGAATACCAAAGATGAACTGGCCAAAGAACCATGAGTCACTATAACTGCAATAAACTCAACTTTAATAGTGAAAAACAAAGTAAAGGTGAATCTCACTCTAATATACTGATTCTAAACATTTGTGACCAGAATTATTCTGCCCCAATGCCCCCACTCCTTGAATTTTGTAATGTTTCAGGAAGGTGTGAGCAGTAGCCTAGGTAAAGGAATCCCCTTTAAACCAACTGCACCTCTTGTGGACCTAGCCTTGATATCCACTGGTGAAGTGTCATTTCAAGACTCAGCTATTTAAATAGTTTCTCTAATCCACCTGCTTATATTAATGCTAGAAGAGTTGCATCCCTGGTTGACACTTGCGAAGGTAACAAAAAGCTTATCTATCTTTCTGAATCTCTTGGTACAAACTACGTACATCATGATTGCCCTCTTCACATCCAGAGGATGAAGATGGCTTTCATCATGAGAAGAGGGATTAGGTAAAAAAAAAGGAAGAAAAATACCCTGCTCCTTGTGGCCAAAAGAGGGCACCTTTGTTAGGAAACCTGAATAATCATTCTCAAAATTATTCCATCTTCAAAAACCCTCAAACCTGGAGGGATCCACAACAGGGTCCCTAATTCACCAGTCCTCCTGGCTGATGAGGCTGCCACCAGAAAAACCACCTTTAATGTGAGCCATTTAAGCTGTGCCATAAATAAAGTTTTGAAAGGGAAACTTTGCAAGGCTTTAAAGACCACAGGTAAATCCAAAGAAGGGAAAAAGTCGAATCACAGTTCTACAGATGTAGAGACTTCTCAGAGGTCTAACAGCTAAGGCCCAGATTTAAAAGAATCTGGTGCATCAGTACTGATATGCCAGATTTCTTGCGCCCTGCCACCTAACAACACCATGGGTGCACTGTATTTACAATATGGTGCACCATGGCACACGTTAGGCCAATAGCGTCAAAATGCTTGATGCTATTGTGGTGCTTTGCTGCACTAGCGTCAAACATTTTGACGGTAGTGCAGCAAAGTGCAAGGAGGCCCATTGACTTCAATGGGTGGATCCTTTTAACGCCTGCTTTGAGCCCAAAATGCCAAAAATGGGGCAAGTAAATCTTGTAGATTTCATAGCGCCATTTTTGCGGTCTTCCTAACGCTGGAACTCCCCCTTTCATACATTATGCTTGGTGCAGGCATAATGTGGCACAAGGGGTCACAAAGTGGCACAATGCATGCATTGCGCCACTTTGTAAATATGGTGCAGCGTTTTCTGCCTCTTTGAGCCACATTAGTGTAAAAACAATCTGGCTAATGTGGCACATGGTGGCCCTAGGGCCTTGTAAATCTGGCATTAAGGCCCTCATTACAACCCTGGCGGTCGGTGTTGAAGCGGCGGTAATACCGCCAACAGGCTGGCTGTAAAAAAATGGGATCACGACCACGGTGGAAACCGCCAACACAGACAGCCACTTTAAGACTTCGACCGCCACAGCGGTAGCAACAAACAACTCGGCGGTCAATGCCAACAGACAGGCGGAAGACAATGTACCGCCCACCCCATCACAACCTGCCAATCCGCCAGCTTTTCCGGGGCGGTACCAATGCCATCAAAAGCGCAGAGGAAACAGTGTTTGGAAGGGAAACCACTCACCACTCGACACTCAATGAAGAACCAGGACGCCATGGAGCCCTAGTTACAGGTCCTGCCCATGATGGTCTACCTCCTCATCTACCAAGAATACGAAAGACGGCAGTGATGACCACGGTGAGTACTGCACCTAGAACACAGGGGAGAGGGAGAGGAAAAAGAGAGTGATACACACACGCCACACCCCCACGCCCACCCTCACCCACAACACCATACACACCAACACATTCTGCAACAGTACATTTACACCCCGTTACCCCCTGGAAGAAGGCAAGGACAAAAGGAATAGAGTTAAATCAGTGTAATATTAGAAATAGGCAGATCAACGTAACGATTATAAAAACAGTATCTACACAAATATACAATATGTACATAAGGCCATACATTGTCCCTTCCAAATGTCCGTGGGCCACTGGGCCAAAAATCATGGGCCAAGCCTCACTTGACTCCTGCATCAATACGGAGAAAACACTGCAGGGGCATCAGGTCGAAAACACACAGGCACCTCAGGGGGACGGGGAAAGGAGGGGCACCTCAGCCGGAAGATGGAATAACACCACTGCACCTCGAGGGGGCTCCATGTCCTGGGAAGTGCAAGGCCACAGTCTCTCAAGAGGGTGGTTTGCCCACTGCTTGGTCCTGGGGAGTGCAAAGCCACAGTCTCTCAAGTGGGTGGTATGCCCACTGCTTGGTCCTGGGGAGTGCAAGACCACAGTCTCTCAAGTGGGTGGTCTGCCCACTGCTTGGTCCTGGGGAGTGCAAGGCCACAGTCTCTCAAGTGGGTGATTTGCCCACTGCTTGGTCCTGAGGAGTGCAAAGCCACAGTCTCTCAAGTGGGTGGTTTGCCCACTGCTTGGTCGTAGAGAGTGCAAAGCCACAGTCTCTCAAGTGGGTGGTCTGCCCACTGCTTGGTCCTGGGGAGTGCAAGCCCACAGTCTCTCAAGTGGGAGATTTGCCCACTGCTTGGTACTGGGGAGTGCAAAACCACAGTCTCTCAAGTGGGTGGTCTGCCACAGAGGATACACTTGATCAATGCCAGCAACACCACTACCGTTGGCGGACACAACACACAGGGAGCAGCCCTATGCATTAAGCCATGCCCAATCAGTTACTTAGATAGTCACCATCCCATGGGGTACAATGCCTAACGCCATCAGCTGCACACCAGAAACCCCCAGGACCCTGCCCAGTAGTAGATGCCCACTAACACTATTGGGGTAGGAGTGCTTCAGAGCCTGCCCAACAAGGGACCTACCCTGCCATTTTCGCCCCGGCCTAGGGGCACCCATAGCCCACATCCCCCACCCAGGTACCTCTTAACGCATGCAAATTCAGGAGTCACATTCTGTACTCACCCCCTTGTGGCTGCTGTGATGCCTTCAAGCGCCCATCCAACTCCGGATAGGCCACCACCAGGATGCGGAACATCAGGGGGGTCATGGTGCGACGGGCACCCCTTCCTCGTTGGGAGGCCAACCCCAGCTGGGCCTCCGCCGTCTTCTTTGCCCAGCGGCGCAGGTCCTCCCACCTCTTGCGGCAGTGGGTGCTCAGCCTGTCAAAGACCCCCAGGGTCCGCACTTCCTTGGTGATGGCACGCCAAATACCCTTCTTCTAGTGGGCGCTGACCTGCAGGGAAAAGACAGCAGATAAGGGAATTAGTCAACCGTCCAGACCGTCAGACTCATGGCCCACCAGATCCCTCCAACCCCCTGCCTCACATACATTGTCCACCTTACATGCTGCACTCTGGCCAGGGCGCCTCTGCCCCCCCACTACATGTGGCTTACATACACAGCACTCCATGCATTCATGGGCCACGCATCATCGCATCATAATCATGGTGTACTCACCTCTTTGTCTGGAGGACCGTAGAGTAATGTGTACTGGTGTAGGACCCCATCCACCAGTTTCTCCAACTCCTCCGCAATGAAGGCAGGGGCCCTTTCCCCAGACACATGAGCCATTGTTGCTTCCAGACACAGGTCACAGCAGCACTTGCAGTGTAGGTCCTCTCCTGTTAAAGGTCAGGTAGCAAGTGAGCGGGTAGATAGAAAATGGCAGTCACGTCCGCGGCGGTGCGTACTGTCACCGCCGGAGTACATCGTCATTGGCTCCTGGAACCCATAGCGCCCAATGATAACCAATGCGAAGTTGTTCCGCGGTCATCGACCGCCTACCGCCACGGCGCACAACGCCAGCGCAATTATCTCATTTCCACTCGTCCCTCCTCACAGGTCAGGCATCTGCTATTTCAGGGGGGCACAGGGCATGGCACCTAACTTCGTCACAGCAGACATTGGCACGGCAACTGACAGTCTGGTTCAAATTTTGTTTCTGTAAAGTAAACAAATCATCATTAGTGCAATAGATGTGGGAATATGACCCTCTGCTCACCGTTCTCTTCTATAGGCTTCAACCTCTGAGACTGAATATAAGATGGCGGCATCCCCCAGTGTACAGACCCCTGGTGGACCTTGCGACAATGGAGGACAGACACATTATCATTACATACAGACTTGATCGGGCCACAATCCAAGAACTGTGTGCCCAATTGTAGCCAGACCTGATGTCAGCTATCTGCCAGCCCACAGGTATCTCCCCTCTAGTGCAGGTCCTGTGAGTGCTCCATTTCCTGGCTCATTCCAAACAACAGTGGCCATGGCATCAGGGATGTCTCAGCCAATGTTCTCCAATGTGTTGACCAGAGTGTTGTCTGCCCTGCTGAAACACATGCGCAGCTACATCGTGTTCCCCCAGGTGGAGGATTTGGCCACAGTGAAAGCTGACTTTTATGCCCTGGGTCATATCCCCAACATCATTGGTGCCATTGGTGGTACACATGTGGCATTTGTCTCCCCCCCCCCCCTGGAGAAATGAACAAGTTTTCAGGAATAGAGAAAGCTATCACTCTGTGAATGTGCAGATGGTGTGTTTGACGACCATTACATCTCCCATGTGAATGCCAAATACCCTGGCTCTGTGCATGACGCCTTTATCTTGAGGAATAGCAGCATCCCCTATGTGATGGGCCAACTCCAGAGGCACCGGGTGTGGCTAATAGGTGAGCCAAAGGTCCCCATCCAGTATAAATTGGTGTCTGGGTATGGGGTTGTCCCTAAGGGTTAGTTTGTGTCTAACAGTTGTCCCTCGATATTTGCAGGTGACTCTGGTTACCCCATCCTCTCATGGCTACTGGCCCCAGTGAGGAATGGCCGGACAAGGGCAGAGGAACGTTACAATGAGGCACATGGGCGTACAAGGAGGATTCTTGAAAAGACCTTTGGCCTCCTGAAGGCCAGTCTCCGGTGCCTCCATCTGACAGGTGGCTCCCTGTACTACTCACCCAAGAAGGTGTGCCAGATCATCGTTGCATGTTGCATGTTGCTCAACCTGGCCTTGAGACGCCAGGTGCCTTTTCTGCAGGAGGATGTGCCTGGAGATGGTCTTGTGGCAGCGGTGGAGCCTGTGGAGAGTGAGGAAGAGGAGGCAGAGGAAGAAGATGTTGACAACAGAATCAATATAATTCAGCAGTACTTCCAGTGACACACAGGTAAGACACTGTAGGTTCACTTTCAGTTTTCTGCTTGACATTGTACATGGCAGCCTGATTTCCCTATGTCTATGGCCACCTACTGTACCCTTTGGCATCTCTATTTTCAGATCTCTGTTCCCCACTCTGGCTCCTGCTATGTGTACTGCTACACACCAAAGGTTATTCCAAAGTACATTTCACTGTACATTTGAGTTGCAATGCTTTGATAATGTTGTACTAATACATTTGTGAATCACTTGGCAGGCTCCAGATCAGTATTTGTTCCAAGGGTGTTTATTTAGGTGCTCTTAAGTAGAGGGAGATGTGCAATGGGCTGGGCTGATGGTGGAGGCAAGTCCAGGGTAGAGTCCAGTCTCTTGGTATCACAGGTGCATTGCCCAATGGGGTATAGGAAGGAGAGGAATGGCAGTTCAAGGTGGACAGGGTGACAGAGTTGGACAGAAGGGTGACAGTCAGGAGAGTCTTATTTCCTGGCGGGGGTCTTGGCAATGTTCTCTGGCTTCTGCCTGGATCATAGGGACCGTTTGCAGGGTAGTTCTCCTTCTGCAGGGGTTGGGGTGCTGGTGGCCTGTTGGTCCTGTGGCGGGGCCTCCTGTTCACTAGCGCTGGTGGAAGTGGAAGGCTGTTCATTGGTTTGGCTAGTGTCAGGCGCCCGTTGTTGTGCCACTCCCTCCCTCATGGTCTTGGCCATATCAGCCAGCACCCCTGCAATGGTGACCAGGATGGTGTAGATGTTAGTTAAGTCATCCCTGATCCCCAGGCACGGTCCCTCCTGCAGCCGCTGGGTCTCCTGCAACTTGGACAGTATCTGGCCTATCGTCCCCTGGGAATGGTGGTATGCTCCTAGGTTGTTGGAGAGTGCCTCGTGGAGAGTGGGTTCCCTGGGCCTGTCCTCCCCCTGTCGCACAGCAGTCCTCCCAGCTTCCCTGTTGTCCTGTGCCTCTGTCCCCTGAACCGTGTGCCCACTGCCACTGACCCCGGGTCCCTGATGGTCCTGGGTTTGGGGGGTTGCCTGGGATCCCTGTAGTGGTGGACACACTGCTGATTGACGTGTCCTGGGTACAGTGGCATGTGCCCGCGGGGTGGGTGTTGTACTGGTGTTTCCTGAGGGGGGAGGCTCTGTGGTGGGTTGGGACTGTGGCTGGGTACCCGACGGTCCAGAGGTCCCAGATGGGCCAGGTTGGTCATCCCGATCCCGGAGTGCAGACCTGCTGTCATCACTGTGGCCCTCTTCAGGGGGGGGGGGACTGGATGTAGCTGGCACCTCCTCTCCGGTGACGCTGAGTATGGGTCCTGTGGGGATGCAAATGCAGTGTTAATGTATCTGCGTGTGCCATCTTGTGCATGGGTGTGTTTCCCTGTATGGTTGTGATTTACCTGTCAGCTTTGCCTTGTGTGAGTGGTGATTTTGTGGGCTGGGTGAGTCTCTCTACTGGGCATGCTGTGGTGATGGGAGTCCATGCAGGTCTTTGTTGGGGGTCCATGCTGTGGTGTTGCATGCAGGGCTTGGGATTGGGATGGGTGGGTTGTGATAGTACGTTATATGTGAGGTGGTGGAGTGATGGGGGTGAGGGTAGGGGTAGGAGTTTGTGATGGCATGCAGGTATGGGGGGTGAAAGTGGTAAAGATTTGACTTACCGGAGTCCAGTCCTCCTGAGACTCCTGCGAGGCTCTCAGGGTGCATTATTGCCAAGACCTGCTCCTCCCATGTTGTTAGTTATGGGGGAGGAGGTGGCGGTCCACCGCCAGTCCTCTGTACTGCTACCTGGTGTCTTGCAACCACGGAACGAACCTTCCCCCGTAGGTCGTTCCACCTCTTCCTGATGTCATCCCTGATTCTTGGGTGCTGTCCCACGGCGTTGACCCTGTCTACGATTCTCCGCCATAGCTCCATCTTCCTTGCAATGGACGTCTGCTGCACCTGTAATCCGAATAGCTGTGGCTCTACCCGGATGATTTCCTCCACCATGACCCTTAGCTCCTCCTCAGAAAACCTGGGGTGTCTTTGGGGTGCCATGGATGTGGTGTGTGTGATATGTGTGAGGATGTGTGGGGTGATGTGTTAGGGTGTATGCTGTGAGGTGCGTGTATGGTGTATGGGTGATGGTGTTCTGTGGCTCTGATTGAGTGGGTGCTCCTGGCTTGTGTCTCTCTGTGTTGGCAATCTTTTTTTTTCATTGAAAGGGTTGTGGGTAATGTGGGTTTTGTGTTTTATAGCGGTGTGGGTGTGGTGTGTGTATATGTGTCAGGTGTGTGTAGTTTGAATTGTCCAATGTGGAGGTGTTTTGTAAATGTGTGTGTATTTTGAGCGCGGCGGTATGTACCGTCAATGGTTTACCGCGTTTGAAAGACCGCCGCGGTGATTCGTGGGTCGTGATTCTGTGGGCGTATTCCTGTTGGCGTAACGGTGTGGGTTTGGCTATCGCCAGGTTATCACTGACCTTTGGTCTGGCGGACTTGTGGGGATGTCTGTATTGTGGCGGATTTCTCAGTGTGGGTCATAATACCTGTAGCGGAATACTGTCGCAGTCACTGTATATTGGCGGCCGTCAGCACAGCGGTAGGTGGCATTTACCGCCACTGTTGTAATGAGGGCCTAAGTCTCTTTTAGCCAAAAACTGTCCTCCTGTTTTTTTAAAGGCTGATATTCCGTTAAAGCATCCAGCCAAGTTTGGAGTATGAGTCAAAACCTCTTGAGCTGCGTGTTGGTGGAGGATGCAAAAAGGTTCAGGAATGGTTCGCCAAATCTAAAACCTATCTTATTGAATGTCTGCTATGAAAAGCACAGATCCCAGACTCAGGCAGTCCGCTTGAAGATTGTTTTCCTCGTTGAAATATCTGTCTGTCAGGGATAGAAGAAATGTTTCTTGCCAAATCCCTATTTTCACTGCGACCACATTCAAGTAGGATGATTTCGACCCCTGCCCCCCCAGCCTGTTGGTGTACACCTTTGCCACTCAATTGTTTGTTTGAAACAGGGGCTGCAATTGCGAAGGAGCATTGCCCCCCTGGCCAAGCGCCAAGAGATGAAAAATAAAACAATATTTTATTATCGTTTTTTTTTTCATCTGCTGGCTCAGCCAGAAATACATGGAGGGGCTGGGCCACATGAGGAGGGGAGAGTGCACCTAAACGCGCATGTGTGTTTGGCCGGTCATCTCAGGCTGGACAAACACACATGCACACTTAGGGTTCTTCAGCCGAGCTGTGTTTAACAGCCGGACTGAAGAAACTGCACAGTCCCCAGGGCTGTGTCTGAGCGGCAGTCACTGTCGCTCAGACCAATCCTGACACTTCTTTCATGGTAGGTTTAGCATGATAGCAGTGCCAGGATTGCTGGGGAGCCTGTGCTGGTGTCCCAGTGAATTCAGGGACACCAGAAGAGGAACGACGAGCAGGGCAGCAGGAGATGGGTGCGGTGGTGATGAAGCCATAAGTATTTCCCCACTCCCTGCATCTCCCACCTCCTGGCCTCCCCTTGACATTTGCCACTGCTGGTTTGAACCAGTACATGGTTCTGTTTGAGAATGGTGTGGAAAGTTTTCAAGGTTTCCCAGATTTCTGAAGAATGTTCTCTCCAATTCAGAGAAGGTTGTTTCTGTTTCTATGACCATCTTCCTTGCTCTGTGTAAGTTCCCAGTATTGCTCCCCATCCTGCTAGACTGGCATCCATCATTAAATGAGAGGGGGATAGGGGTTCAATGAAAATTTCTTGTTCAAAGAGGAGCTCTTGAGCACCACAGGAGCTGCATTGAGACTTGTTTTATAACAGGTATCTTCTTCTCGAAATTCAGTGATGTCTGTCTCCAGAATTTGAGCCGATGTGCCAATAGAGGTTTTATATGCAATCTCGGCCAGGAAACTAGGAAGGTACATGAGGCCATGTGACCTTGAACCTTTAACCAAAACCTACCTGAGGCATTGTCTTCTCTGAGCAGCTGACATAAGGTCTGTTGCTACCTCTCCACTCTGTCTTGTGGAAGTTAGACCACCCCCTTTAGACCAGTGGTTCCCAACCTTTTGATTCCTGAGGACCCCCACTTAATCACTACTAGATGATGGGGACCCCCAATCAATTTGTACAATTTAAATTTCAACCATTAAAACAGTAATTCACAAAAAATACACAACAAAGTACACACCATATAAATACCTGAATTACTAAGATATAATTATATTATATTTAAAAAATATGCAAAAATCAATAAAATTGTAATCGGAAGGTTGGCGTCGCATCTTGGCCACTAACTTTTCAATGTTTGGTTTTATTTAGGAAAGCTGACTCTTCCGGTCAGATTCTACATTTCCCAAGCAATTTCTGTTTTTATTTTTTAGGTACATAAGATCTGAGAAAGCTTTTTCACATAAATATGTGGTGAGGAAAGGAAATAAAATCATACGGGTTTCATATCTCCACAGCCTCTCTGTCACATGCAATTCATTTGTTTTATAGCACCTCGCTTACCAGTGTAGGGTGTCAGAGCACTTTACAGGGGACTAAAAGGTGTAGGATTCATATGTGATCAACACTGGTAGGCATTTTCTAAGAGTGCTTGGCCTGGAGAAGCACAAACTCTAGATTCAGAATATAACACATTGGTTAGCATTGCTTTTAATAATAAGAATGTATTTCTACACAAGCAAACCATTTTTAGCAGCATAAGGTTAATTAAAGACTGGGAAAAAAACAGACTTTCTAATTTGTGCCATGCAGTTTGGATACAACTCCTTGATGACAGTTCATAGGATTACCGTTGCAACTTATAAACTGCACAGTAACACAAGAATCTCTGTGACAAAAGTAGTAACCCACTGTGCTATGCACATAAAATACTTTTCTTTGCATGATACACGTTCTTTGCAGCAGGCATGTTAACCACCTGCGCTACCTTAGATGAGTCAAAACTGCCTCTAGACAAAACTCTCTCTCTCAGCAGGAACACTAATCACTACCTTTATCTTGACGTTTTTATTTTTGCCGGAAAGCTGACAGTTGTACAGGGAACTTTGCAGTGCTTTTAAAACTGCTGCACAAATGAAGTCTTAAATATAAAAGCACACACGTATTTCTGTCCAGAAGCTCAGGCCTGCGGACCCCCTGGGAATGTGTCATGGACCCCTGGGGGTCCGCGGACCGCAGGTTGGGAACCACTGCTTTAGAGTATTGAAGAGAGCGCCTATGAAATCCTATAAATTGGCACTACATTTTAGACAGTTCCCCATGAGTTTGACTCCATCGAGTGGATGAACGTTTAGTACCAGACTAAGGGCGCTAGCCAGTAGGTAGTTATAGTTAGGACCAACTTTTCCCATAAATGAAGACTCTGAACGGAATTACACCAAATTTGGCAAAATGCTAGACCTTGTTCTAGAAAAAGCCCTGTTCATAACTTGGTGTAAATCTGTTCGGTAGTTTCAGATTCATTAAAAGAAATAAAATATAGATATCTAAGAATGCAGATCCACCCATGGGGGATCTGCGTATCCGATCGAAAAGCAAGGCCCTGATTGGCTAGCTGCAACCTGAAAGGAAAGTTGCGGCCATCATTTTGCTTTTCGGTCAGCCGGGGAAGATGGGGGGCAGGTTAAAAGTGAAATATAACTTAAGAGGTCAGGGTAGAGATTTCCTGACCCCATAGGACACATAAGGGGTATCTGGAGGATCACGTGCAAAAAATTGGCCAGTTTTCTTTCTTTGTAACTGAACCATGGATCCACATATCCACCACGGGGCTCAGTGTGATCCCCAGTATAAATCCAGTGTACATTTTTTCAGTTAATACATATATATATGTATATGTGTGTGTGTCAGTGTACATACATACACATATATGTACACACGCATTTGGTGCAAATTAATATAAATGTTGTGCAAAGCATAAAATGTTGACAAGGCGTCACCATTAGCCATCAATAAAACCACTGATGCTGATTCAGGAAACTTCTTGTCAACATCTTTCAAGGGATCAACTTTAGATTTGAAGAGAGGCATCATCTTCTAAGGGGGTCAACTTTAGACATGAAGCGAGGCATTGTGATTCTTTCAGGATCTTTCCATTTTCTGAGAACCACATCTAAAATGTTGATGGGTGGGCAAGGCTGGAGAGTGTGATTTTATAAATTGCCTTAAAACAGGTTAAGTGGAAGTCTAAGGCAACTTAGAAGGAGCAAACCCCATATTCGTTTATATTCTGGAGAGAATTTCAGGCAACATTTCCCTATCAATATACTTGCTTTTCAAATCAGATGTCTTGGTCAATTCTCCTCCTCCTCGTCATCATCACTTCCAGAAGAGGAAACATCCATGTAATTCTTATCCAATTTTTTGGGAGTACCTGCATCCCTACTAAAGTATCCTGTAGAATTGTATGAATCATCGTAAAAAAAACTCTAACTGCCTGTTTTTGTGGTGCTTTCCCATAATGCCAGTCCACACTTCTGACAATTACAGGGAAGGTAAAATGCCCAAAAGATAAACATTGGGAAAAGGATTACCACTACTGAGTCATAAGTACATCTACCTGCAACCAGCGCTCACTTAAATACTTGAAAAGAGCACAAAAAGGAATTGAAAGTAGGAGCACAAACTGCCCTTTCTCATGTGCCCAGTTTTGTGAAACTGTTCTCAAATGAACATGTGCATATGCTTGCTCATCGTAAGATTTCCTCACCAATATAAGAGAAAGTACCCGCTGCGTTGCCACATACGGGGACTGGTACAGGAGAGTACTTACTTACAGGAAGCATTGCTACCAGCACCGCCACGGACTCAGGTAGGAAGCTATCCAACTTAGTTGTCAATTACCATTTCCCTGCAAAACAAGATTTCTTGGAAACAACACAAACTAAATTGCACCCAGGGAGGCTGCAGTGTACTTTCTTTGTGCGCATGGAGCTTCCCTGACAGACAGACGTAGCCCACCAGAGCCTGGCAGAGCAAGCTCTGGTCTGTCAACGTTGTAGACCCCATCTGCAGCAGGGCTCCGACTCCTAACATTCCGGTCTCAGGCATGAGACAGGGACAAAATCTGGAAGAGATGTGGGTCTGGGCATAATTTATAGTTAGAGCAGATTTATGTCATATCCACTCGTACTTCCTGGTTTTGGTCCTGTGACTGAGGTGGGATCACCTCATAGGTAATTGACTGGGATAAGGACATTATGGCGTATGGATAATGGCATTGTCCCCGCGGCAGGGGCGAGGCATGAATCTTTTTGAGTTCACGTTTTGAAACTATCATTGCCTCTCAATGCATGGAATATCTGTTGTAGTAAGGTGCAACGGTCCTGCAAGTTAAAGAAATACACTTTTTTGACTTCTGAAGAGACAGCCTTTATCGTAGTTTTAAATATATTTTTCCCATTGAAGCAGATGAAATTTCAGGTGGCAGGCAGCTAAAATCGGGGGTCTCCCACCTGAATCGAGTCTGTTGGCATGTATGTGTAAATCGTACAACAACCATAATTTGTTTTCAAAATCTCCCACTTTCCCGTTTAAAAATACTGGCTTGTATGGATTTACATGGGAAACATTTTCAGAGCTCTGCTCATGCTTGGCCTATTGAGAGCCAAGCCAGACCCTTGGCTCGGCTCTCCCTGTTAATTTCATGTGTCACACACCTGTAATGTAATTTCCTGTGACATAGCATAGAATGCAAATTACAGGGGCCTGGAACATTTCCTTTCTGCCCTGGGCCCTCAAAAAACCTAGGCTACTCCTAACACTCAGAAGAGGAATGGGCAGATATGAAGGAGCTGTCTTAATCACATACCTGTATTTTAGGGTGACCAGACGTCCAGTCCCACTTTTCACTTTTCAGGACTGCCCGGCTCCCCAACGTTTTTGTTAATTTTCCATAAGTGTCCCGGTTTTTGGAAAAAGGTACAGTCATTCTGCAAAGCAGAAACAAAACTACACTCTACTTTCAAGAGACACGTCTAACGTGCTTTAATTAATTATCTGTTTTTCCTGGCGGCACAAGAGGATGTAGGCTGTGTGCTTTCAGCAGAGGGAAGACAGGGAGTAGGGATCAGTGTGTATGGTCCTGCCACAGCTAATGTTACATGTAGATATGTAAATGTGTATATATGTGTTGTGTTTTAATTAGAGTTAAGTTGTAATGCTCTATAGTGGAGAAGAGAGTCTATAACTTTGGAGAGTCTGGCAACAGCCTGCCAGAGGTTTGATGCCTTATTTTTTGTTCTTCGAATTTTCAATAAAGATTCCTGAAAAAAATCTTGTAGGAAAGTACCCTCTTTTTTGGCATGGTTACCCCCTTTTTCTGATTGATGTCAATGTGTTTGACAGTGTTCACTGGGATCCTGCTAACCAGGACCCCAGTGATTATGCTCTCTCTCTCCCAAAACTCTGTATTTCATCCCACAATTGGCACACTGGTGCCCCATTATAAGTCCCTAGTATATGGTACCTAGGTACCCAGGGCATTGGGGTTCCAGGGGATCCTTATGGGCTGCAGCATATTTTTTGCCACCCATAGGGAGCCCAAGCAAAGGGTTCTGCAGGACTGCCATTGCAGCCTGCGTGAAAAGGTGTAAGCACCCTTTCACTTCCACTTTTCACTGCACCAGGTCACTTATAAGTCACCCCTATGGCAGGCCTTCCAGCCCAGAGGGCAGGGTGCAAAGTACCTGTGTGTGAGGGCACCCCTGCACTAGCAAAGGTACTCCCAGGAACTCCATGCCCATTTTCCTGGACTTCGTGAGTGCGGGTACGCCATTTTACGTGTGTACTGGACATAGGTCAATACCTATGACCAGCTACATAATGGTAACTCTGAACATAGGCATGTTTGGTGTCAAACATGTTGGAATAATAATTGGGGTGTAATAATAGGGGAATATTGGCGCTAGGGAAACTATTTGGCCAAAATGGCATCAAGGGTTGCCCACACAAGGGAAAACACCCATCCCTTAAAGGTTAAAAAACCCAACAAACATTAGCACAATGTGAGGCCCCCCCTTTCCTTTTCTTTTATCCTTATTATTGTGTTTTTTCAAAGTATACCTATTTGTAAATTAAACGTGTCAAATCTCAAGTGAGTAAAGTTCAAATAAACGCAATCTTAAATATCACGCCAATCTTTGTAAATGAAATCATAACATTGCATATCCAGAAAACTAACAATGAATAACATGATGTGAGATCTCTCCCATATTTCTTCAAAGTTTCATAAATGAGTCAAATCTCAAGTGAGTAGAGTTCAAATATACGCAGTCTTAAATATTACGCCAGTCTTAAAAGTCCCATCATATCCAAGATTTATTGGATCACATCTTCAGATTATCAGCATGCTTCATGAAGATACAGATTGAGCCAACACGTGCTTTGTCAGGGGAGAGTCCAATGGTCCCCAACGACTTCTTCAGGGCTATTCTCATATAATTTTCGAGTTACTTCAAAATTACGCAGGGTCCTTATTATGACTGTGCCGTACAAAACATCAAAATTCTTGGTTTTTAAAGTTCATGACTTGGTAGCCGTACATTTCAAGGCTCCTAGCATTTCAAGAGAAACCGATTAGTACGTTCCCGTGCTTAGGAAACGCTTGGTTGCGACTGCGTATATTTGAACTCTACTCACTTGAGATTTGACTCATTTATGAAACTTTGAAGAAATATGGGAGAGATCTCACATCATGTTATTCATTGTTAGTTTTCTGGATATGCAATGTTATGATTTCATTTACAAAGATTGGCGTGATATTTAAGATTGCGTTTATTTGAACTTTACTCACTTGAGATTTGACACGTTTAATTTACAAATAGGTATACTTTGAAAAAACACAATAATAAGGATAAAAGAAAAGGAAAGGGGGGGCCTCACATTGTGCTAATGTTGGAATAATACCCCAATGCTTTTGCATGCATTGGTTGTATGATTCCATGCACTCTGGGGCTCCTTAGAGGACCCCTAGAATTTACATTACAGCCTTCTGAGGGTTTCCAGGCAGCCGAAGCTGCTGCCACCTCCCAGATAGGTTTCTGCCCTCCTGTTGTTTGAGAAGCTCAAGCCCAGGAAGGCAGAACAAAGGATTTACTTTGGGAGAGGGGTGTTACACCATCTCCCTTTGGAAATAGGTGTTACAGGCGTGGGAGGGGTAGCCTCCCCAGGCCACTGCCAATGCTTTGAAGGGCACATTTGGTGCCCTCCTTGCATAAGCCAGTCTATACCAGTTCAAGGACCCCGAGTCCCTACTCTGGCACGAACCTGGATTAAGGAAAGGGGAGTGGCCATCACCCTGTCCATCACCACCCCAGGGGTAGTGCTCAGAGCTCCTCCAGAGGGTCCCTTGGTTTTTCCATCTTTGATTCAAGGTTGTCAGGGAACTCTGGGAGCATCTGAGTGGCCAGTGCCTGCAGGTAACATCAGAGCCCCCTCCTGATAGGTGTCACCCAGCTAGATGACCAATCCCCCTTTCAGGGCTCTTTAGGGTCTCTCTCTTGGGTGGTTTCTCAGATTTGGATTGCAAAACTCCAGCAGGATTCCTCTGCAACCTCCACTACGACTTCTGACCAAAGAAACTGCATCTGGACGATACAGAACCCGACAAGCTGCAACAAAGAAGCAAGACAGCTCCTGCAACATTTTATCCATGGCTCTTTCCAGCAGCTGCAACATTTCCCTGGTCATGCATCCTTTGAGGACAGCCCGTCTTCAGCCTGTATAAGAAGGAAGAAGGAATCTCCCTTGGGGTGAAGGAGTCACTCCTCTGCTTCTGCAGACACCAACTGCAATGACAGCTGGCTGTGTGGATCCCCTCTCCTGCTGAACTGCGTGGATCCTGCTCTATAGGTGGTGGACTGAAGTGGTCTGATGGTCCTCTCTTCCAGCTTTCTAACTTGGGTGGAGGTAAGCCCTTGCCTGCCCACACAGGACAGTACCCCCATGCACCGCGTCCTTTGCAGCTGCCAAGGCTTGTCTGCATCCTTTTCACTAGATCTCAGGTATCTTGAAGCTCCAGCCCCCAGCACTCTATCTTGTGACACACAGCTCTCTCAGTGGTTCCCTGACGGCGTGGGAGCCTTTGTTGTAGTGCTGCGTGGGCCTCTTCCTCGACCTCCATGTCCCCCTCCTGTGGGTGCTGCCTGGGCTTTTGTGGGTGCTCTGTGTTTCTGAGGGCCCACTCTGACTCCCCCTCCTGGGTAGAGTCCACCTGGTCCTTTCTGGTCCCCAGGAGCTCCACTTTCCGCTAACCGTGAGTTTTGCATGTGCCAAGGCTTGTTGGCGTATTCTGAAGACGCATACCCAACTGCAATCCTCCTTCTGGCATGGGACATCACTTGCATCCTCCAGGAACTCGACTTCATCTTCTTGGGTCCAGTGCTGACTCTACTTCTTCCACGTCAACTCTCCTCTTGCACCCTCAGTCTGGTGGTAGGGGCTCCTGCCCTTCCTGGACTCTGCTGTGCTTCTTCGACTTGGTCCCCTTCTTCCACAGGTCCTCTTGTCCAGGAATCCACTGTAGGTGTCTTGCAGTCTCTTCTGGGGTTTGCATCATTTTTCTTCTCTTCTCTCTGTGTGTTCTGGGGAACTTACAGTGATTTACTCCTGCTTTCCTGGTCACTGTAGTGGGTTGTGGTACTTACCTTTGGGCATTCCTAGTACTCCGAGCTCCCCTCTACACACTCCATTTACCTAGGTGGGGGACCGACTTTCGCATTCTACTTTTTTGGTATATGGTATGTGCTCCCCCATGGCTATTTCTCTCTATTGTGATATTCACAAATTGCACGGTTTTCTAACTGTTTTTATGCCTATTTCTGCATACTAGTGTATATAACTTGTGTATTACTTACCTCCAAACGTAGCATAGCCTCTATGGTATTTTTGGTATTTGTGTCACCAAGATAAAGGGGGTCATTCTGATTCCCGCCGGCCGCGGTAACCGCAGGGCCGGCGGGAGCCGCCAGAATACCGCTGCACGGTCAGAAGACCGCCGCGGTTATTCTGGGTTTCCCGCTGGGCTGGCGGGCGACCGCCAGAAGGCCGCCCGCCAGCCCAGCAGGAAACACCCTTCCATGAGGATGCCGGCTCCGAATGGAGCCGGCGGAGTGGAAGGGGTGCGACGGGTGCAGTTGCACCCGTCGCGATTTTCAGTGTCTGCATGGCAGACACTGAAAATCTTTGTGGGGCCCCCAGGGGCCCCACGACACCCCATACCGCCATCCTGTTCCTGGCAGCCGAAACCGCCAGGAACAGGATGGCGGTATGGGGGTCAGAATCCCCATGGCGGCGCAGCAAGCTGCGCCGCCATGGAGGATTCCCCAGGGCAGAGGAAAACCGGCGGTACACCGCCGGTTTTCCGTCACTGACCACGGCTGTACCGCCGCGGTCAGAATGCCCATGGGAGCACCGCCAGCCTGTTGGCGGTGCTCCCGCGTTCCCAACCCTGGCGGTCTCGGACCGCCAGGGTTGGAATGACCGCCAAAGTATCTTTTATTTTTGTAACATTGAGTGTTTCTTGCATGTGTGTAAGTCTTGTGTGACTACAGTAGTATTGCATGATCTTTGACACTGACTACACTACACTAATAAGGGGTACCTGGTCCTAGTATTAGGTGTAAGTTTCTTAGGTACCCACCACACACCAGGCCAGCCTCCTACACTTCTACATTGTATTGGATAAAAAAAAAATGGCAATGAGGATGAGATCCATTACATGGTAAAACCATGTTTCCAACCCCTGAGAGTTGCTTCGGTGTACTTGATGGGGCAATGTTCACATATTAGCAACAGCAATGGGCAGGAAAGGCAACCTGAACCAGGAACATGAACAAGAGTTGGAAGACCTGTATGCTGTTCAGTGTCGGTGGCCTGAGATCTCCATGACAAATACTGTGATTTGTGTGTTTGTTTGGTCTATGTGTTTCTGGCCGCATTATCTGTTAAAATTGTGCTGCATGCTATAGCGCAGCTGTGCACAAGGGAGAGATATTGCGCAGCATGGCCGTACCGGATTGAGTCTAGCACGAGCCGTACAGCGCGGCACATGATAGTGAGCCTGTGCGTGAGTTACAGAGTGTGTGGAAGGAGAGGAACTCGAGTCTAGTGCTAGCCGTGCAGTGAAAGCACAGGTGGTGGACTCGATTCATTAAAGTGCACATATCTTTGTCTATGAGGGGCCTGACAATGAGTTCACAGATGTTATGAGGACATTGGAGGAACATTTTGGGGAAAAAATGAGTATAGACATGGAGTGGCATACATTTTTTTCACATGCCCAGTTACCAGGTTAAAATATAGAACAATGTGTAACCAGTGTCATGTAAATTTAAAGATTTCTACATGAGGAGATTATAAGGGACCAATTTAATAATAGGGTGAACAACATGAGGATTCAAGAGAAATTATTAGAATTAAAAGATCCTTCTTTTAAAAAAACTATTAATACTGCACGTCTCATAGAAAATACATCTGGGTAAAGGAAGGAATCTAGGGCCAGATGTATCGTACAACCGATTTGCGATTCTCAAATAGCGATTTTTAAGAAATCGCTATTTCAGAAATGCAAAAAGGTATGTATGATTTTTGCAATTCGGTAATAGCGATTTCTTAAAAATCGCAAATGCTATTACCAAATCGCAAATAGAGAATCTGTCCCCATTCACACCTTCTGAACCAGAAATCGCAATTTTGGAAATGCAAAACCCCAGGGTGCTGGGGGCCTAAGGCCCCCTCTGCTGCACCTCAAAAACTTGTTGGGGACATGTAAGGTGCACACATGCCAAAAGGGCATGTGTGCTTTACATGTACAATTTAAAAGTGCATTTTAAATGCATTTTTTAATTTTGTACATGGTTACCACCAAGTTCAACTTGGTAGTAATTAGCGATTCCTAAATGCAAAAATGGCATTTAGGAATTGCTTCTTACATGTGCAAAGGAATCACAAATAAGGAATCCTTATTTGCGATTTCTAATTTAGGGAGTCGCAATTTGCCACTCTCTAAACAGGGTCGCAATTTTAAGGAATTGCTATTTTAGCGATTCCTTAAAATTGCATACATTCTGAAATGGCATTTTGCATTTGCAAACGGGCATTCGCACCGTTTGCGAATGCAAAATGCTTTCATACATCTGTCCCTAAGCAACTACCTGGTGCATAAGATACTGAAAAATTCCAACTTAAAAGTGTCTCCTAGAGAACAGTCTACCAAGCGTGCATGTTAATGATGTGTAGTGTGAACCATTTAGCCACCAAAGCCAAATGTTTTAAATGTAAGAAAAAAGGCCATTTCTCGAGAGTGTGCAGATCTGAGGCTCGGGGTGAAAACACATGAGATATTATTGTAATAAGAGATGTGTTAAAAGATGATAAAGATTCATCAGATGATGACAAAGTGGAAGTGCTGGTTGTGAGTCAGAAGGTGATTCAGGATCCATAATATGTAATAGGTGATATCAAGAAAGGGTATTGCCATCCAAATTGTAATGTAAAGATTAATGGCAAGGAGGTCTGTGTATGGGCTGACCCGTGTTCACAGTATACCCTGATTGATAAACCTGTTTGGGGAAAACTGGAGGAATGTCTTTTGATTCCTACAGATGTGAAGCCGGAAGGTTATTGCGGACTGAAGTTACCTGTCATTGGATACTTTAAGGGTACACTTGTGTTTAGAGATAGCTTAGCTGTGAGCAAAGTGTATGTCGCAGACAAAGGGAAAACATTGTTGAGGTGGAAAGAGCAGAATACGCTGGGTATGATTTTGAATCCCAGTTAGGTGTTGCTCACCAACGACACAAATAAAGAGCATTGGAGCAGCAAGCTTCTCAAAATGTTTGTTGAACAGTTAGGATGCTTAAACAAATTTGAGCATGAATAATATTAATGGGGGATAGTCATCCCAATGCATATAAGTAAGAAACATTCCTTCAGCCTTCTATGGTCAGTTGAAGGATGAACTGGAGTAACTTTATACATCAGATGTGAATTAGCACATTGAGCCGTCTGAATGGCTAAGTTTTGTGGTGTTGGCAACAAAGTCCAATGAGAAGTTAAGGTGTGTTGATTTAAGGGACACAAATGAGAGTAGTCGAGTTGACTGTCATCCCTTTCCATGTATTAATGACATGCTCATAAATGTTAGGAATACTTGGTATTTCTTGTCTTTCGATTTGTTGAGTGCGTACCATCAAGTGTTTTTGCATCCTGAATCTGAACATCTAATCTCTTTCCTAACACCCGAATGAGCATTTCAGTTTGTACACATGCCATTTAGTTTGGGTCCGTGTCAGCTGTATTCCAAAGGGTGATGCAAAGCATTCTTAGGGGGTTTAACAAAGATGTTGTTCTTTCAGGATGACATATTGGTATTGGTTCTGATAAAGAGAAACATGATTGTGTCTTGCATGCTGTGTTGGAAAGGTCATAAAGTGCAGGGTTGACAGCATTGAAAAGTGCAGATTTTGTGTGTGTGAAGTGGAATATTTGGGACACAAGTATTCTTGGGAGGTTATAAAGCCTGAGATTAAACTTGTAGAGGCAATTGAAAAAGCACCATCACCTGTAGATAAGGAGCAACTGTGTTCTTTTCTGTGTTTAGTTGAATACTATTCTAAATTTGTGGAACATTTCTCAGACAAGCTGCATGTGCTACAATAGTTGATGATAAAGGGAGTGAAATACAAGTGATCACTTGAGTGACAGTTGGCATTTGGGGGGATTAAGCAAGCCATTGTTAAAGCTGTGGTTTTGAAACCATTTGCACCATAGCACAAGACCATAGTAGTAGTGGATGTAAGTGTCTGTGGGCTTGGAGCAGTTTTGATGCACAGGCATGGCGATCAAGTAATGGTTGTTGTATTCACATTGCACACACTAAAGGGGCTGAAAGTACATACTCCACTATGTAAAAGGAGGAGTTAGCATGTTGGGTGGGTGTGCATCATTTCAACATGTACGTGTGAGGAACTTTATTTGTGCTGCCCACTGACCACAAACCCCTCTTAGAACTGCTCTCTAGCAAAGAGGCAGGAAGAGTGACTCAGAAAGTTGCCAAGTGGTTGTTTCAACCTCAAGAGTACAATTTTTCAATCAAATACGTTCCAGGCACCAAGATGTGAATGCTGATTGTTTGTTTTGGCTACCTATTCAGGATAATAATTGTGTAAAGGATGATGAATGAGTAGTGATTGATGTAGAGGAATCTTGAAGGGGGGCCATTTATGAGGACGAGTGGAGGTAAGCACTTGCTGCTTATGAGATCTGACAGTCACTTATAACATGCTTATCCCAATGCAAAGGATGGATCAATGAAAAGAAGCTGATATTAAGTGACTACAAAACCGTATTGTCTAAGCTATCTGTTTTAAATGGTATAGTCATGCGGTGTGGTATGTTGCTGGTGCTCATCGGTGTGTGTTCCTTGTTATTGGAGTTATTGCATAAGGGTCACAAAGGAATGTTGGCTTTGAAAAAAAGGGTGCTCATGAATTTCTGGTTCCCAGGAATGGACAGAAAAATCGAGAGGTGTGTGTGTCTTTGTATTGTGTGCACATATAGTGATAAATCTCATGCAGTCAATGAATGAATTGTGTCAACTGAATTTCCCACAAAGGCATGGCAAAGGGTGGGAATAGACATATGTGGTCCATTTCATTGTGGTCTTTTGAAGGAAAGTATTGTGTGGTGCTAGTGGACTATTTCTCTGAGTGGGTGGAGGTGGCCTTCATGAAGGGTATTAGAGCGTCTAATGTATGTGAAGAAGTTTTTAGGAGAGAAGGTTATCCCAAATGGGTAGTATCTGACAATGGTCCACAATTTATGGCAGAGGCGTTTCACCTGTTCTTGAGTAAGGAAGGGATAAGACATCACAGGACTGCAGAGTATCATCCCAGAGAAAACGGTCTAGTGAAGCGTTTTATTTGTGTGGTGAAAAATAAAGGGAAGACAACAAAAGTCAGATTCCATGTAGTCAGAAGCGACACAGGCACTTTGCTTGGGTGTCATACCGCAGAAGATTTGAGATTGATCTTTATTGCCCAGCAGGTACACGACTCACATGCCCGAAACATCCTACAAGAATTCCCACAGCTCTTCACTGGACTGGGGCACTAGAAGGGCCTAACAGTAAAGCTTCACAACGATGTGTCAGTGAGGCCTGTGGCAGTCAGGCACCAGAGAGTGCCATTCCACCTGCGCCCCTTGGTGGAGAAGGAACTAGATGAACTCAAACAGCTAGGAGTAATTGAGAAAGTGACTGGGTCCACACCCTGGGTCTCTCCTCTCGTGATTGCCCCCAAACTTAAGCTACCGAGAGCCATAAGACTATGCATTGACATGCAGCTCCCAAACAAAGCCATATGCCAAGACAGTCACTTTGCACCCACAGTTGACAACTTTGTAGCTGATCTCAGTGGAGTCAGGTGTTTTTCGAAGCTAGACCTCAGTGTGGGATAAAACCAGTTCAATCTTGATGAGGCTAGCAAGTACATAACTACCTTCTCAACACATGTTGGTCTTCGCAGGTATTGCCGCTTAAACTTCAGAATATCATCAGCTGTTGAAGTGTTCCAGAATGTCATGCAGGAAACCCTCTCTGGGTTTGTTGGAGTGCTTATTGTCAGCATTAACATCTTAATATATTCTGACACGTTGGAAGACCACGATGTGGGACTGAGGGCAATCCTTCAGCGGCTAGCTGATTCCAGGCTAACACTCCATAAGCAGAAGTGCTTGTTCTACTCCAATACAATCGAATTCTGCAGATACAGCTTCTCAGACGAAGGGTTACAAGAGAATCCAAAGAAAGTGGAAGCCATAAAGAATGTGGCTGTCCCACAGAAAGCATCAGAAGTGAGAAGCTTTCTTGGCATGGCCAATTACTGCGGGTGATTCATACCAGGGTTAGCCACTCTGTCTGAGCCTCTATGGGCCTTGCCAGAGCATGACAGTCCATGGGACTAGATCACTTGAGCTAACCTGGCACTCAGAGTGGTGAAGGGAGCACTGCTGGGCTGATGCAACTATGGTGTACTTTAACCCAAGACTGAGTTAGTGGTAAATGCGAGTCCCTTCAGCCTTAGTGCTGTACTCCTGCAAGAGAAGCGAGAAGGGTCACAGGTGCCTATTGCCTATGCGAGCTAAGTACCCATAGACACAGAAACCAGATACAGTTAGATTGAACTGGAGGCACAAGTGATCCTGTGGGTGTGCCACCACTTTTACCTATACCTCTGAGGGCAGAGGTTTCAAGTGGTAACCGACCACAAACGTTTGGTCCTGCTCTAGGCCTGAACAGCCAGAAATGGACCACCTTGTATTAAACAGTGGGCCATACAGCTTCAGCCTAAGCATTTTAAGTGGTATATGGCCCAGGGGCGAACAACCCAGCAGACTTTCAATCTAGACACCGGCTAGCACAAGCAGGCACAGGTGACACCAAAGAAGACAAAAGGACTGAGGAATTCATGGTGGTCCATGATGCCTGCCCAAAAACAGTCTCCATCCTGGAGATCCAAGAAGCTGCAGAGCATGACACAAGCATCTCCAAAGAGAAAAAGGCTCTTCGAAGGAGACAGTGGCGCAACTTCCTGGATGGTGCCAAAACACTGGCTACTGAGGAACAAGCAGCCGTGAGTCAGATCTTGAAGGTCCAGAATGAACTTTACATCAGTGAAGAAGGCCTGCTTCTCTGAGGAGGACAAATGATAATGCCCAGAGGGTTGTGGAGTTAGCATCCTAGGGGCAACAGGGGCACCAGGGCATCACGAAAAACAAGGCCCGCCTTAAAGACAAGGTATAATTTCCAAGCATGGTCAACTAGGTGGAGGACAGAGTCAGGGGCTACCATTCGTGTGCCATAACAAGTGGGGATCCACCGTCAGCCCCAGTAGTCACTGAGGAACCATTCCTGGTCCTGCATTAGTATGGATTTTGGCAGTTTTCCAGATGGGCAGCTGACAACTGTGATAATAAATAACTACAATAAGTACCCAGTCGTAGAATTGGTGCCATCAACAGCCTTCACAAACATAAAGCCCAGCCTGAAAAATATATTTGTGTTGCTAGGGATTCCCCACAAGGCAAAGACAGACAATGGTCCTTTGTTCCAGGGGTTGGAGTTTCAATTGTACGAGGTAGCCTGAACAATAAACAACTAAAGATACCCCTGCAATGGCTCCAATCCAACTGAGAAGTAGAGCACTTTATGCACACACTGAATAGAGCCCTAAGGATTGGAACAAGGGGAGGACCCAGAGTGCTGCCTACACTGGTTCCTAAGGGCCTGCCTTCAAACACAGCACAGCACCACAAGATGTGCTCCAATTGACCTCATGTTGTGCTCCGTTTATGTGGCACTTGAGTAGAATATCATAGATGTGCATGCAGCTGAAGCCCAGATGGGTGCTTGCATCTATCTGCTTGTTTTTGGAAAGGTATCAGTGAGATCAAATGATGTTGACAATTGTCCACAATTAGGAACATAAATGTGGATGTGATTGTCCAATGTTTGGGTCAATCCTAGTTGGCAGCCCTCCTTACCTGTGGTGGACTGACTATTCCATGGACAGCTGTCCAAAACTTGCTGGCTGTCCTTGATGTTTGAAAGTATGTGTTGCATGTCCATTATCCCCTGAGGCACAGGGTTATGGTTATGAAATATGTGTGCCTAGGTGTGAGGATCCCAGTGTAGGAGACAGACATGTAATTCCAACATTCATTTGTTCCAACCTAGGATACCCCCTCATGATTAGCAACTGCATACCGTCCAGGCAATTCCATTTACAAATCACAGGTCTTGTGGGCCTTGATTGTCATCCAGAAGATAGTCATTAGTTGGCCTGTACAGCATTTATAATGTGACTAATAGCAGTGCAAAGATGAACAGATCCTTTAAGTAGGTACACACCTTGTTGTGCATTGCTGTGCTGTTAGATAGTAGATGTGTAGGCTGCGTTGGCATTCTATTAACTGTACTGTGATTTGGACTGTATGTGCTATTTTTATGGAAGTGTTTGAATATCATCTGTAGATGTATCACACAATGATGTCACTAATGTTTGGCTTTCTCTATTTTTACAGCTGCCAAAATGAATGCAATTCCAGAGGCAGGCAATGCGTTACTGCCACATACTAGATGTGGAGTCTGGGTTCCGCAATATGGCACGGCATTATCGCCATGAGTGAGCCACAGGGGTCTGGAGGGCATTTGCCCAAGGGAGGCAGCCTTGCCCACAACAGCCACCTCCACCAGCACTACAGCTCAGACTGCAGGTCTGTCACCACAGACAGCAGCTCCTGCACCTCCTCCTCCAAGCACGGCACCGGCACCAGCAGTGCCATCAACTAGTGGAACACAGACAACCCCAGCTGCTGTGATAGACAATGCAGAATTTCAGTCCATGAGACGTGACATGCAACTGATGTTGCGCAGGATGGACAGGCTGCAGCAGGAGGTGTCCCGCAATAGCAGGAGACTGCGGGGTATTAGGAAGATCCTGCGGAGGGCCAATTTGTGACTTTTGGATACTCAGCCATGATTCCCTCCCCTCCCTCCTCTTTCCTAGTTCTTATCTTTAGTGGGTTTAGGGGGCTTAGTGTTAGGTTAGAATAGGCTGTTAGTTTAGTTAGTATAAGTGGTATAGGGTGGAGGGGGTTAAATTATTACATGTGTTTTTTTGTGGGTGGGTGGGTGGAGAAGGATGTTGGGGTTTGTGTGTATAAAACAAAACAAAATATATAAAAATATAAAAAACAAAAATTCCCAAAAAATATATATTTGTTTAGGATAAGATAGTATGTGTTTAGGTTAGTATATGTTGTCCTACATGTGTCCAGTCATATAAGGGGGGTGGAGGGGCTAATGTTTAGAGTGTTTAGTTAAATGTGATAGGTAAGTTAAGATTAGGGTAGTTAGGGCCAGTTGTGGGTAATGTGTAGTTAGGATAGGTTAGGTTAGTTAAGGTGTTTCCCCTAGTTTTAGTATCCTTTATTACTGTTAAATAAAGTTTTAGGTACTCCTTTACAGTATGTGTCATATGCTTGGGGATCAGGGCCTTGGCATGGGTGAACAGTGTCAATTTAGTATTTGCATTTCTGTTCCATCCTGCATGTGAATCCCGTTCTTGACATGGTTATTCACAATTCCTATTGTGCAGTCACATTGGCAGCTACACCAAGGCTACTTCTCTATGCATCTGCCATCCATTGCACCCACCACTCAAGGTTACTATGGTTCCCAATGGGTTGTGAAGTTTGGATGTGTTTTTACATCTGTCATCGTTTGAGTCCTGATTTGGAATCTTGGGCACTGTGGTACGTCTACCTGCAGCCTGATGTTCATGTGAACCCTGATAAGCTGAGTGATGTTATAATCTTATGTAGTACTGTATATATAAATCACTCCTATCATTTCTTACATTCTACTCCCAGGTTACATATTTGTCCATACACTGGTACACATCCATTCCTGCTGTATGGTGTGTGTGTGTTTTTGATGAAAGTTTATAGTCAGATGTCACATACATAAAGATTGTCTTGAAGGGAATGTTGGCCACATTGATTTTCAGCTTATACATACCTTGAAGTGGACTTTTTCAGTCCAACACAGCATTATACTGTCTGTTTTCAATTTACTTCAGAAATAAGCCTCAGGAAGCGCAGATGATGATACAATCCAGACCCCAGTGCATTGTTATCAGCCCACAATCTTTCAACGCAGTTGTATTGACATTCTATGGCCATTGACATGTGACATACATCACTAATCTCCTACACAGTTTATGTGTCACATTACACAGAGACAAAGTAGTTGTGTAAGTGCTATTTATTTTAAAGTGCTGTAGTTCAATAATTACATAGTCCCGGATTGTGAGTCCATTAGTGTGACACCTTTTATTGTGATGCAACACAAGTGCAATGGGACATGTCATTGGACATGCTGGGGTGAAGTGTCATACAGTGCAGAGGAACATGAATTGCCAATGAGGTAGTGAGAGACAATAACAGTTCATAGTGTCAAGGTAAACAGTGTGCTGAAGAACAGTGCATATGACTAACTGTAGTAAGACTAGCATGTTAACACGCACAGGACCTAGGATATCAGTGCCCATGTGGCATGGACTGGGGTACTCCTACAGGTGAAGGTGATCTGTTCCACGTCTTCATCTTCTGAGGTGTGTGTAGTCACCTCAGCCCTTGGTGGTGGTGGGTTTGAAGGGGCAACACACACTTCAGTGTTTGAAGATGTGGAGTCAGAATTCCCGGTAGCTGCCAACTGTGGGGCTATTAAGGGCATTACTGCAGCAAGGAGGAGCTGCTGGTTTTTGAGTATAGCAGCTACATCACTGTGGTAGGCAGCCAGGTCAGCCCTGAGGGGGTCATGATTGAATTTGTGCACACAGTGAAAGGTTTGGGATGCCAGGTGTTGTGGCAACTCCCTTACTGCTGTGGTGAATTCCCTTACACTTTGTTGTAGTCCTTGCAGGATGGATGTTAGCGCTTGCATGGCTGCTGCCTGTTCTGCAGATGACATAATGCACGTACGCATCCCCTCAAGGCTGGCTGCCATATTTTGCATCCCCACCCGCATCTCCTTGGCCAGCTCCTGCTGCACTCCAACTATAGTCCTCTCAAAGGTGTTACCAGTGTCCTCAGAGTCCTCAGCTGGGTTGGAGCTGGCAGGTCACACTATTGGGGTGGTGGGTGGATCCTCTGTGATGGCTGCTACTTCTGTGCTTCTCCTTGCGACTGAAGGTGGGGTCTGGAGGGTTCCAAGGACATCTTGGAGGGTCTGCTGGCTAATGTTTGTCAGCTCATCATCCATGTCATCAGGGAAGTCCAGGACAGGCATATCCCCAGGAGAGCCATCGTCCTCTGCAATGAGATATTGTACAATTAGTGTGTCTGTGTTGTGGCATTTGTAATGTGGCGTTGCTGACTTCCTATTAGTGGAACAATGTAATCTTGGTTCCTGTTCATTGTTCCTGTCATTAAGATTACCATTCTCACAGGCCTATGCCCCACCAGCATGTCACATGTAGTGTGGGCAGTTTGGGGAATTGTCTGCGTCACATCCTCTAGGTGTAAGTTCTGTCCAAATTGTATGTTGCCACCTTCTTGTCCTACTCAACCCTCCGTCTACTTCCATTATCATGGTGAGGCCTTGCACTGGCTGTGGGTGTTCTGATGGCACTTGCACCACACTTAACAATCTGGAACTGACCCAGTCTCTGATATGTCACATCCACCTATATGTTGCTGAGACCTAGCATATACTATGTATAGCATTGGCATGGCACGATACAGGTGTCAGCATTGGTAGTGTGTAGTGCTGATGTTGGGGAATGTGTGCTACATTGGATTGCAGTGATGGTCCTGGCAGTTTTCCATTTGCTTTTATGACTGTGCTGGTGTGTTTAACTAGCTAGACACACATATCCTCACTCTCAGTGCTGTTGTCTTAGCAGTATGACAGTTGGGATGTTGTAAGGTGGCATTGCAGCTATTGTAACACTGGCACAGGGTAGACCCTGAAATGTGCAGCATGGGTATGAAATTACTGCTGTGTACTTCATAATGTTAATAACAATACCTGATGTTTATTGCGTCAATAGACATGAGCATTTGACAGGATTTGCACTTTGTTAGGAATTACAGGGGATTTATAACGTCGTCATCTTGGACCCTCTATTTTGGGTGTGTTTGATCCAGGGGCACGTAACTGCCATTGGCTACTTGACCTGCACACACAGCACAGGTGGTAGTGGCGACAATACCAGCTGCTGTGTGACAGCAGGCCAGTTTTACGTTGTACCTTACCCTCCTGGACTGGCTTTGCCTTTCCAACAGCCTTGGCATGGTAGAGTACCCCCATGCAAAGGTTGTTGGTGTAGTGTTGTGCTGTGCCCCAGGTTTCCCCTGCACAGCCCATGCACCCATGCCGTGCCCCTTTGCCCTTTCCACTACCTGATTATCATGGCTGACATGCATTGTGTAGTAGGTATGTCACCCCCCTTCTTACAGTTAACATTTAGGTATTGTTGTCCCCCCTACAACTTACCCTGCATCTGTGTTGTTTCCTTGTAGTCTGTGCTGTCCTGTCCTTAAATCCCTGTGACGATCTCCTCAGGGATGACGGCTGCTACCATCTCCTCCATGTGGTCCAGGGCCTCCTGAGGTGCTGGACTCCCACCTCCAGACTGCAGTGCTGCCTTCCTGTTCCTTGCCATCTTTTCCTTGGTCCTGAGCTTGCAGTCATGCTAGCGTTTCTTGCATTCAGTGACTGTTCTCCGTACTTCTTCCACACTGTTTAACTTGTCGACAATTTGTTGCCAAATTGCCTCTCTCCTCCCAATTAGCAATTTTGAGGTGACAAAAAGTTGATGCTGGTGTTCCGTCACCTCTTTCACCAGTATTTCCTGCTCATCTGCACTGAACCAGCACTTCCTTTTCATCATCTCCCTCTCCTGGGTCTTGTCTGGGTCCTCCTGGCTGGTTCCTGGTCGGCTGTAGTTTTCCTGGGGTCTCTAATGGCTTCTGGGATCCATTTTGGGGCTCCTTTGCACATTGTGCTGTGTTTGCGCTGCTTTTTGACGTTATTGCAGCAAAAAAGGCGCGTATCCAGTTTGCGACATCGTAAACCGCATAAAAGTCATTTTCGCCGTATTAACGTCGTTTTTCTTTACGACGTGGCGCAATGGCTTGAGTAAAAAAAAAATTACTCTAAACCGTGGTTTGCGCCACGGAGCGTCAAAGTATAAATTTGATGCACGGGTGGCGCAAAGAAATGGCGTTTGCCGGCGTTAAATGTTTTGACGCAAAACTGCGTTGGTGCAGCTTTGCGTCAAAAAGTATAAATATGGCCCTTTGTTCTCAAACAGGATGCGCAACGCCCACTCCGGGTGTCGGTCTCTCATGATGACTTTGTCTTCTATGGCCAGATCTGGGACCACTGCGTTGCAAGCCCAACTAGCCCGGTCAATGATCGTTCTCTTCCTCTCCTGCATAGCTTGTGTATCGTTGACTGCTGGGCTCCAGCTGGGTTCAGCAGGTGTGACATCTCCAATGTGCCTTCGAAACAGGAGGTCACTTGCACAGGCATCACTGGTCTGTGTGAATCAGGGTATGACTTTCTGACTAAATCATGAAAATGGCCACCTCCAAATTAATCATTGGCATACAAATATCACCCTGTTCACCTGCCCATGCCTATAGCGCAGCACTCGACTCCCAATATATGACTCTCCGCCACAGATTGTCCAACTCAAACATGGAACAAAATGTCAAATTCCAGTCAAGTCACATATCAGATCATGTGCCAGCACATCATAACTTGCAATGAGTCCAACACACAGGAGTCAATCATACAACAGCTGCAAACACAACACAGGACAAACATATCAACACTTACTTGCTATGTCTGGGTCCGGAAATCGAGCCACTTCACCAATTGTATAGGGGGCTGGTCCACCTGTAAAACATGGAAGGGTGAAATGTGCTCAATGTCTGCTCCCTGTACAGAACTTGGATTAACAAATTATTGTGGGTGACATTTTATATGATAGAGCAGCACATCAGGCATGTAGACACCCCAACAGACATACTACTGCAAACATGCATTGACCCTGTCACTCCAGTGAGTGATAGACACACATATGTACACATGCACAGGCCCTAACAATCATGTGGTGCCAAACATGATTACTCAATTTTGTGCAAATTATTTCTAGAGGGTACTCCATTTCATCATTTGTTATTATGAGAGACATGCAAAGTCACATTCCTGGTGCACTGCAATACCAGTCACTCAGGTATTGTGGCTTGTGCCTCAAGGGACAGTGAGTTACTGTGTGATGCTCATGTGGGTTGAGTTTAGTTCAGGAATTATTGTGCTTTCTATGGTCCATTATATGTGTGCCTGTATTGTACATAGGTTACATATGCCACATTGGCAGTGTACCCAGAGCCGTATATATGACCCCTATGACACCATGATGGCCGGGATCCTGTGTGTTACTTGCTGACAATGTTACGCTAAACATGGATTGGTCATTTATCTCAATCAAAACAACAAACAAATATATGCTGACAGTGTCTAATTTGATCATCCGTGACAGAATGCATGGGCACAGGTGTAGTCATTGCACCTGAAATGTGTTACTCAGGGTCCTATGTACCTATATCAGGTATTGTAGATCACAGTTAGCCACACTCACTATCTTACATTTGCCAAGTTGGGTGATCTGACACTGTCCCCTAATTGAAACATGGTTTAGCAAATGTCCTACTTCGGCAATCTTGATAACGTAGGTCTGTATTTGTATGCAACTTGGGAATGGCGGCACTCACAGGAATGCTGGCCTGCTGACCTTAGCATACACCCATGTCTGTGATAGCCTTTATACTGAGAAGTTAACAACTGTACATATGCTGCACTAGATCAGCAGGGGTGTACCAAACGTAAACTACCAAACTATTTTGTCACTTTAAATGTATGATGGAAGCAGTCAGGGGTCCCTTGCACAACATCATGCAAATAAATAATTTGTGACCATGCATTCACAAAGTTCAGGGATCCCATGATGACCCATTAACTTTAGAAATTTGTTTGGCAATAAAGTGACACCGATGGCAAATGCACCAGCTCTGTACCAGCAATTGTGCCCAAGGCAAAATAAACACACAGAAACAATGAACTTAGGGCCAGATGTTGTTTTTTTTTATGTGTAGCATTTGCTTCATTTGTTTATGCTACAACTATGGAAAGTAGCACAAAATATTTATATTATCAAGTGTGCATTACTTTGGCATCCATAATTAATTTAAATGCTGCACAAACCAAGTCAAAATATCAGCCTAAGATATTACCAGAGGTTAGGAAGATCTTTGTACGTATGGCCATGAATACTGTCCAGACGTGTTAAAAAATTTGGGGACCACATTGGTTCCTTGCATTAGCATGTGAAATACATCTCGTTCCTGGTACACTCACAGGCCCTGAATAATACTTGTGTTAGTGCCGCATTACCATTATCTATTGACATCAGAGCAGCACTAATTTACAAGATAAAGTTGTCCTTTGTGTGTTTGTGCAGCTTTTGCATCAACAAATGACGGTAATGCGTAGCAAATTTTTTATAAATCAAGGCCACTGTTTGTTCAACTTGCATTCCACATGTCCACAAACATTGCATGCAGCATGTCACAAAATCTACTACTGTCACTACAGAGCATTTTACTGTACACATTAGTCTAATTTGTACTCACCAACAGGGCCACTAATCACCACACCCAGGTGGTCCAGCAGGTCTTGCTCTCTGGCCACCAGGTCAGCCCAGCGATGTTTAAGTTGGTGGTCGTTGCGCTGGCTGTTGAACACTCTCTTGAGGTGGAACAGCACCTTTGACCACCTGAGCCTCCTAGCCTTGGTGTGATACCCCTGTATCACCCTGCCACCAGCCTCTAACATCAGGGGGAGGAAGTGGCACACAAGCCAAATAAAAGCCCCCAGCTCCTCCTCACCCATCCTCCCCAGACGTGGCCTTCCCAACATCTCAAAAATAATAGGGATAGGAAAGGGAAAAGAGGGAAATACAAGGAAAGGGGGTATAGAAATGAAACTTAAAGAACCCACAAACAGCCCAACAATACCCCAACTAACAATACCCACTACACACTCCCAACAGTACAAGGACAAATGTAAACACAAAAAATGACAAAAACACACTTACACTGATTTACACAGACACTTACAAAAACAACAGATGACAATGGAAATGGCACACAGGAGACAAAAGCACAATATTGACAAACACAACTCTACACAGCCATACAGTCTAGAAGAATCACAGACTACAAAGTGAAAGTGAAAGTACACCCACTGTACCATTTCTGTAAACAGGATATCCTATTACATCACTTCCTGTCTCAACTGTGGTGCGTTTTAACTATGATGCGTGGAATTTTTTTACGCTTACGGCCGTTGCGTCAATATTTTTTGACGCATATGCTTAAAAATTCCCCTGCATTCAAGGATCATTATTTTTTTCATGGATAACCGATTTCATGGGGTGCAATGTTGGAATTAACGCTAGGGACCAATCGATGTATAATGGGTGTGAGCATAATTTTTTTACGCATATGCATCATATTTTTACTCATATGCGTCTTTTTTTATGCTTTTGCATCAAAATATCTGTCTATAACTGTGTTTGTGTCATTTTTCTCATTTTTAACATACATGAAGGCTTTAACTATACAAAGATAGGATGTTATGGCCTGCTTTGTGTGTTCTAGTGTTTGGGCACATGTGGCAGACCACACTACTGCGGACCATAATACTCATGTTGTAGTGCCGGATTAGCACTCTTAACTGACGCAACAGCAATTTTGCAATTAAAATTGGTATTTCCTAGTTTGAGCAGGTGTTGCATCAATAGAGGATAGCAAGGCTACGCAACTTAAAGAATTCACTCATGGCCTGTGTGTTTATGTCTGTGAATTGGCTATTTCAATTGTTGTTGTGCCTCTGTGTGAACTTCACAAGACGTGTTTTGCATAATGTGCTTGTATGCATGTGTTGCAATTGAGATTTTCCTAGCCTTGGTGTCTGAAAGGCTAGATTTTATTAAAGACACGGAGGCGAGTATTATGCGTTCTTTTTTTACTTTATTAAACACAGCAGCCAAGAAACTACAAATCCCAGAAACCCTGGGAAAGAAACTACAAAATATCGTCATAAAGAGGGTAACCGATCATATATCAAGTATGAGTACAATTATCTTGACTGAGAGCAACAAGCCCTCTTTTCTTGCAAGAGTCAGTCAGAATTGTCTGAGAGCGAAATCAAAACCAAATAGAAAGTCAACAAGGCCAACAGAAAATCCAAAAAGGAGTCCATGAAGAAGGAAGTAGGCCGAACAGGTAACCAGAAAGGACGATGAGATGAAATGGAGCACAGCGAATCCGAATGCAAATCAGCTGGATGTAGCAGAGCTGGTTGTAGGTAGCGAAACTGTGAAGGAAACAACAGGGAGGGTTAAAGCAAATGCGGCGGGATAATACTCGCCTCTGTGTCTTTAAGAAAATCTAGCCTTTAAGACATCAAGGCTAGGAAAATCTCAATTTTATTACAAGACCGGAGGCTCATATTATGCTAGTTCAAAGCAATGAAATAACATTGTCCAATGAATGGTCAAAAGGTTTACAATAAAATATTCTAAAAGTGTTGACGTTTGACCAATCTGCAGATCTGAGAATATCGTGTAACCCAGCCCCGACCAAAAGGCGTGAGACGCCGCAGCCCCTCTCACCGAATGGGCACCAAAGGAAAGGGTAGAAATACCCACAAGGGACATGAGCCATTTAATCCAACGGGCCAGAGTGGGAGCAGAAACAGGCTTATGTGGCCTTTGAAAGGAAATGAGTAACTGGGAAGAGGAAACATTTCTAAGATCTGCAGTTCGAGAAACGTAAGTCTTTAAACAATTACCAACACACAACTTGGGTTGCGAGGGAAAAAAAGGGTAAAACACAGATGTTAAATAAGTTTTGGTGCATCTACTGACCTGGAAATAAACGCCCATAGAGGAATAACGGAAAGAGGAAACATCTAAAGCTTTTACATCAGAAACAAGCTTAATAGATACTAAACACAAAAGCATTGCCAATTTAGCAGACAAATGTTTGAGCGATAATTGAGCATTATCTGGCCATGTAATAAAAAGACGAAGTACAGTATTAACTTTCCACATAGCATTGTATTTAGGAATCGGAGGTTTAACAAAATGTACTCCCTTCAATAACCGGCAGACTAAAGGATGTTCCCCAATAGGCCTTCCGTCCACTCTGATATGTTCTGAAGAGATTGCAGATCTATATGGATTAACAGTCCGATAAGCTTTACCTCGGGACGCTAAAGAGGCAAGGTAATTGACTACCAAGGTTACATCCGCTGAAACGGGATCTGAATCCCTGTCCAAACACCAGCTACACCAGGCCATCCAGGCCGACTTATTGTGCCTGGAGCCCAGGATTGCTGGATAAAATGGATAGCTTCTTTAAAAATTCCTGGGGCTCTCCAGGAAGCCCTGAAACCCTCCAGGCTACTAGATGAAGGGAATGACCAGAGAATGAGGAAGACCCTGGGGGTTCAGGAGTAAATCAGGAAAGGGAGGATTCAACACTGGAAAATCCGGGGTCAGCTCCAGTAGGATTGGATACCAAGGTTGGGACTGCCAAAAGGGCGTGATCAAGACGAGGGATGACCGTTGTCTGCAAACCTATGCTAGGACCCGAGCAATAAGGAGAAAGGGAGGGAAGTCGTAGAGGAGGGAAGGGGGCCATGACTGGTGGAAGGCATCCGTGGCCATTGCCAAAGTGTCTGGTCTCCAGCTGAAAAAGGAAGGGAGTTGAGTGTTGAGACGGGAAGCGAAGAGGTCTATCGACATTCCAAAGATGGAAGAAAGATGATTGAAAACAGAAGGATGCAGACGCCAGTCGCTTGAGTTGTAAATATGTCTGGAAAACCAATCGGCCACGACATTGAGCTGGCCCAGTAGATATTCTGCCCTGACCAAAATGTTTTTCTGCAGGCAGAATTCCCACAGGCTTTTGGCCAGTAAGGCCAGAGGTCTGGATTTGGTACCTCCCAAATGATTTATGTACCTGACCGCTGACAGGTTGTCCATCCGGAGTAGCACTGTGCACCTTACCCTGTCTCTATAAAGGACTGGATGGCAAAGGGACCTGCAAGCATCTCTAAACAATTGATGTGCAGTGTTGACTCCTGAACGGACCATGAACCCCCAATCGAGAGTTGACCACATCTTGTGCCCCAACCTGTCAGACTTGCATCTGACTCTAAAACAACATCTGGGGTGGCAGAGAAAATCGTTCTCCCGTTCCAGGCATCTAAGTGAGTGAGCCACCAAAGCAGTTCTTCTCTGGATTCTGAGTCCAGAACGACTGGATCTGAGTAAGCAAGACCTTGACGGGGATGACGGATTTTTAGTCTTTGAAGGGCCCTGTAATGTAAAGGCCCTGGAAAGATGGGGTGAATGGAGGAAGAGAGAAGGCCCACTAATCGAGCCAAAGACCTGAGGGAGGTACGGAAAATGGATAAAGCGTGAAAAATCTCTTTCTTTATCAAGTCCACTTTTAGTTGAGTGAGTTGAAGAATGAAATCAACTGTATTTACTACAAAGTCGAGAAACTCTAATTGTTGGGAATGGGTAAGGACTGATTTGTGAGGGTTGATGAGGAAACCCAGACTTATCAAAAGATTCCGACAAAGATCTAGATGAACCAAGAGACGGGACCTGTCCTGGGCCATTATGAGGAAGCCGTAGATAGACTATGAGCCTGACACCCTGAGTCCTGAGGAAGGCAACCACCGGTTTGAGAATCTTGGTAAAGCACCAAGGGTCTGAAGACAAACCGAAAGGCAGCGTCTTGAATTGGAAGAAAGAATCTTCCCACTGGAACTGAAGGAACTTCCTGAAAGCCGGATGCACGGGGACTGAGAGATAGGCGCCTTGAAGGTCTAGACGGACCAGCCAATCACCCTGAAGGAGAAGGTCTCTGAGATGAAGGATAGTCTCCATCTTGAATTGACGATACACTACGAAATCGTTGAACAGCTTCAAATTTATGACTGGACGATGTTTGTTGTTTTTCTTGTGAACAAGAAATATATTGCTCAGGGAACCTGAAGGATCGAAGGAGACCCTTTTTTATGGCCTGTTTCATAAGTAAAGCCTGTATCTCGTCTTGGACCAACAGAAACTGGGGTTGAGGAAGATGGGTCTGAAAGGGATGTTGGTAAAATTCTATGCAATAGCCCTGGACCGTCTGTAAAACCCAGGGATCCGACATTAGAGACACCCAAACGTTGATACAAGTTGCTAATCCGCCTCCTACGGGAGGAAGACCAGAACTGAAAGTTCTTACCTGCGAGTTGATCGCTCTTGGGTTTGAAACCGCTGCCACGGCCTCCATGGAAACGTCGGGGATAAAACTGGGGTTTGTATCCCTGATAGAAGTCTTGCTGGGAGTCTTGGTTAAAGGAACCTCGGCTGAGGTATTGTCCTCAGGATGTATAATGGCCGGCAAAGCGTCTCCTTCCTCTGCCGGCCCTTCCAAAAACCTGTTGGGAAAAAATTTCTTCATAGAAGACTGGGCTTTGTTAATAGAAGCGAAGGTTGAGACATATCTGCTCATTTCCTTGATGAAAGTGTCTCCAAAGAGAAGACCTTCAGCCTTAGGTCCTTCTTCTTTGGTGGCTAAGGAACTTAGTTTAGGGTCAATTTTGAGCAAAAGGCTCTTACGTCGCTCTTGAGATATGTAAGCATTGGCATTGCCAAGCATGCAAATTGCCCTTTGAGCCCAATTGGACAGGGTCTCAGGATCCACCTGACTGCCCTCCGATTTAGCCTCTTTGCGAGGTCCAAAATCCTTGTTAAAGGACCAACCAGAACAAGTAGTCTATCCTGGCAGTTAGACCAGGCTCTATCAACCCCTTTCTTGGGATTCTTGACGAACTTGGTGAAGAATAACAACATGTTCGGGTCAATAGTGGGGATGTCAGCCACCTTGGATGGAAGGGAAGGTCTGGGACATTCGGACTTTAATTTATTCCTGCATGACTTGTCTAAGGCGTGCCTTAAATAAAATGAAACATAGTCTGAGACATGCTCAGAAGGAAACCACTCAGAGGAATTAGGATGGTGGATCGACGTAGGGTCGAACATGGGTTCCCCAAACTGGTCCACCAAGTCATCTGACAGTGCGAGGGATGAAATTGCAGAGGGAGACATTTTTTGCCTTTTCTCCAAAGTCCCGTGATCATAAATATCATCATTGACAGAATTGTCAAAGACATCATCCCCATCACTGTCCGTGTCCCTGAGGTTAGTGACATTGAGGGGGGAAGAAGGGAGCCCCGAAGGATTCGCCTTTTGGGTGGGAGGCCCAATCTTGAGAGAAACGCCTTTAAGAGGCACCCGGGAGGGAGCCGCACGTTTCGTTCCCCTTTTTGAAGGAACATCACCAGAGGGCTGTAGCATTTCAGATACTGAGGCCTCTAAATTTTAGGGAATATCCAGCATGGAAACAGAAACGGCATGCTGCACTGAATCTTTAATAAAAGACTTTAAATTGTCTTCTAAAAATTGGTCGTGTTCATCCCCAGACATTATAAGGTAAAAGGAAAAATACACACTAAATAAATAAATACTACTAAAAAATATTTAACCTATATTCAACAAGTAATGGCACTAGAAACCCGGCAAACGCTAAAAACCCACAATAAACTAATAATAGGCTGTGAGGAGCCAAAACCAGACAAGCAGGGGTTAACCAAGGCTGAGACCAGAGGGCGTGTGCAAGGCGGAGCCAGAGAAGGACTGCCAGTGAAACCGGGAATACCCCTGAGGGAAGGGGAAACGCCCGGAAGGCAGACGAAGAAAAATGTGGCGAGCGAGAGCCAATATAACCGAGGCCTCACAACGAGGAAAGTGCTCTGCAGCCGTTAGAGCATAACGGCAGAATCAATCAATCAATCAATCAAAAAATTTATAGAGCGTGCTACTCACCTGTGAGGGTCTCAAGGTGCTTGTGAGGGGGGTCAGGGGGGGTTACTGTTTGAACAACAATGTCTTGAGGTTTTTTCTGAAGAGTAGGAGGTCTTTGGTTTTGCGGAGGTTGGTGGGGAGGGAGTTCCAGGTTGTGGGGGCGAGGTAAGAGAAGGCCCTGCCTCCTGTGGTGGTTCGTTGGATGCGGGGGACTGTAGCTAGTGCGAGGTGAGCAGATCGGAGGTTGCGGGTGGGAGTGTGGAAGTTCACTCTTTTGTTGAGGTAGGTCGGGCCGGTGTTGTAGAGGGATTTGTGTGCGTGAATGAGGATCTTGAAAGTGATTCTCTTGTCTATGGGGAGCCAGTGAAGGGATTTGAGGTGTGGTGAGATTCGTTCATGGCGGGGGAGGCCAAGGACGAGGCGTGTGGCTGTGTTCTGGATTCTCTGGAGTTTGCGTTTGAGTTTGAGTGTGGTGCCGGCGTAGAGGGCGTTACCGTAGTCTAGTCTGCTACTGATGAGTGCATGGGTGACTGTCTTCCTGGTCTCTGGGGGAATCCATTTGAATGATTTTTTTAGAATGTGGAGTGTGTGGAAGCAGGAGTAGGTTAGTGCATTGATTTGCTGTGTCATGGAGAGGGAGGGGTCCAGGATGATGTCGAGGTTGCTTGCGTGGTTTGCGGGGGTGGGTGCGGGGCCTAGGGCGGTGGGCCACCAGGAGTCGTCCCATATGGTTTTGTTGGGGCCGAAGATGATGATCTCGGTTTTGTTGGAGTTAAGCTTGAGGTGGTTAGTTGTCATCCAGTTGGCGGTGTCGAGGAGAGCAGCGTGCAGGTTGGTTTTGGCGGTTGTGGGGTTGGGGGTGAGGGAGAGGATGAGTTGGGTGTCGTCTGCGTAGGTGAGGATAGTGATTCCGTGTGGTTGGAGGATGTTGGCTAGGGGGATCATGTAAATGTTGAAGAGTGTGGGGCTGAGGGAGGACCCTTGGGGGACTCCGCAGATGATCTTGGTAGCGGTGAAGTGGAAAGGTGGAAGGCAGACTCTTTGGGTCCGGTCGGTGAGGAAGGAGGTGAGCCAGTCTAAGGCTTTGTGGCGAATTCCTGTGTTGTGGAGGCGTGTGTGGAGTGTGTGGTGGCAGACAGTGTCAAAGGCTGCGGAGAGGTCTAGGAGGATGAGTGCGACGGTCTCTCCTTTGTCGACTTTGGTCCTGATGTCGTCAGTGCATGCAATGAGGGCGGTTTCTGTGCTGTGGTTCTTGCGGAACCTGGATTGTGAGGGGTCAAGAGTGTTGTTTTCTTTGAAAAAGTGGGATAGGCGGGCATTGACTAGTTTCTCTGCAACCTTGGCGGGGAAAGGGAGGAGGGAGATGGGGTGATAGTTGGATAGGACCTCCGGGTCGGCTTTGTTTTTTTTAGGAGAGCAGTGATTTCTGCGTGCTTCCAGGGGTCTGGGTAGGTGGCGGAGTCGAAAGAGGAGTTTATTATGTCACGGAGTATGGGGGCGATGGTTGGGCTGGCTTTGTTGTAGATGCGATGAGGACAGGGGTCGGAGGGGGATCCGGAGTGGATGGAGTTCACGTTTTTTTCGGTTTCTTCGTGTGTGGTGGGGGCCCAGGTGGTGAGTGTGGTGGGGGGTCATGAGTGGGGGTTGAGTTGGGTGAGTGAGGGGTGTGTGTGGTATGAAGCTGTTGTGGATGTCCAGGATTTTGTGGTGGAAGTGGTTGGAGAGGGCGTCACATAGGGGCTGTGTGTTTGTGGGGTCTATATTGCTGGCTTTGGGTTTTGCTAGCTCTTTAATGATGGTGAAGAGTTCTTTGCTGTTTTAGGAGTTGTTGTCAAGGTGTGACTTGTAGTGATCTCTTTTGGTGGTGCGTATGAGTTGGTGATGGGTGCGAATGGTAGTTTTGAGGGTGGAGAAGTTGGTTGTAGAGGGTTCTTGTCGCATATTTTCTCCGCTTGGCGGCATTTGCGCTTGGAGTCTTGGAGTTCGGGGGTGAACCATGGGGCGTTCTTGATGTTGCGGGTGGTGATGTGTTTTCTGAGGGGGGCTAGTGTGTCTGCGCAGGTAGTGATCCATTTAGATAGGTTGTGTGCTCCTGCGTTGGGGTCGTTGGTGTGGTGTGGGGAGGTTGTGAGCCAGTTGGGAGTTCAGGCGTTCTGTGGGGATCTTGTCCCACATGCGGTAGGGTGTGGTGTGTTGATGGTGGTGTGTGGGAGGTTTGGTGATGGAGAAGTGGACGCAGTGGTGGTCAGTCCAGTGGAGTTCCGTGGTGTGGGTGTAGGCTATGGGTTGGCTTGAGGTGAAAATTGCGTCAAGCGTGTGTCCTGGTGAGTGGGTGGGTGCGGTGACCAGTTGTTTGAGTCTGAGGTTGGTGAGGTTGTCTATGAGGGAGGTTGAGTTGTGGTCTTGAAGGTTCTCCAAGTGAAAGTTGAAATCACTGAGGAGGATGTAGTCTGTGGAGGTGAGGGCGTGCGAGCTGATGGTGTCGGCGATGGTGTCGCAGAAGGCGGGCGTGGTCCTGGTGGTCTGTAGATTAGTGTACCTCTGAGGGTGGAGTTGTTGTTAATGTGGATTAGGAAGTGCATGTGTTATAGAATGCCTCAGGTAACAGCGTGTGACAGAGTAAAGGAAGCGCGGCACGAGGCATAAAACGATTAAGGCAAGGCAAATGAAAAGTTATACATGGAATAAATATTGAATACACATATGACGCATGAAAAAATAAATGTAAATAGAGCGAGCAGAGTACTTATCTTGACTGCGAGCAGCAAGAAAAGAGGGCTTGTTGCTCTCAGTCAAGATAATTGTATTCATACTCGATATATGATTGGTTACCCTCTTTATGATGATATTTTGTAGTTTCTTTCCCAGGGTTTCTGGGATTTGTAGTTTCTTGGCTGCTGTGTTTAATAAAGTAAGAAAAGAATGCATAATATGAGCCTCCGGTCTTGTAATAAAATTGTGGATAACCATCAGATGCCATTCATTGAGGTACATCAGTCATGATATTTCTTTGTCATATCTGCTGCGTCTTATGCTGTGTGAACTTCCATGACTTTGGGGACAAAACATCTCCCATGACAAGCTATACACAGGATAGATAGAGGACGGTTGATAATGGCAACGTAAAAAATGTAAGCCATCACTTGGTCACTTCTGTGTATACTACCCATGAGTCAGGCATTTGAACATGCTAGGTAGGTACAGTGTTTGTGACACAGAGTCCCAACTCCAATCCAAAAATGTTTTGGTACACCATAGTTTGAGTCATGTAAATTACCTATGTTTCTCCTGTGGCTGTGGAGGACCAACAGACCATGCTGCATGTGTTCACATATTTCCAGTGGTTCATTGCACAAAGGTGTCCAGTTCCAATGTGTGGCCATGTGTTCCCTGTGTCAGTATTGGCCTCCATGTTGTCATAGTTACGTGCACGTCTAGTCTTGAGTCTGTGGAGCCATTCCCTCAATTAACAGAGTATCCTTCAAAGCAGATTTGCCGTAAAACCAAGATAAACTAACGACACACATGGTGACAGCCCAGCTATGGCACAGCAGAACTTTTAGAAGGCTGATGACAGAGCAACCTTGGTGTGCTCAAATACGTTATGGATCAGTAATATGAAACAGGCAGGTTTCTTCACAACATTTGTACACAGGGTGGGCTCGAAAATTCCCGCTGCAACAGGGAACATCAGTGCCTCTTTGCTGATTAATCTCACAGCTAGTCACCACGCAAGCCCCATCAGAAGGTGGGGGCAGAAGTGAATCTGCGTCTGGACAGTCAGGGCACACATGTTTTGTCCTTACATACACATTAGCAACCCCTGTTTGTTGTGCTGTAGGCACCGTACCAAATCCATGAATACAGCCATAGCACACTGTCACTGTTTCGCACTAATGATTACATGCAAAACCAGACAACGAGTGGGGGCTGGAGTAGGCCATTTGAATACATGTCCCAGAACAGAATTCGACAAGTAAAATTATTAAACTATACTGTACATTTGAGGATTCATTGTAGGCCTACCAGGCACAATACCCCAGGAGGAAACAGAGGGCATGGAAAGCAACTATGAGACAAATGTAGCCAAAGGGAACCTCTATGGTTAACGCAAAGACTGGAACCAGTCTGGAAAACAGAATGCAGGCTCTGTCAGGAACAAACATGAACCAGGCAAATACACAGTGAGCAGACTCTGGGGGTCATTACAACATTGGCGGTAAAAGCTGCTTACCGCCGTGCAGAAGACCGCCAATACACCGCCGCAGCAGCGGAAATCCACCACAGCTACTATGACCCACATCTCGGAATCAGCCGAAATTCAGACACCCACACAAGTCCGCCACACCAAAGGTCAGTGATAAACTGTCGATAACAAATCCTCCACCGTCATGCCAACAGAAACACGCCCATGCTATTACGACCCACGAATCCACGCGGCGGTCTTTCAACCGCGGTATTCCTTTGGCGGTACACACCGCCGCGCTCAAAATACACACACATCTCCAAAACACCGCCACATTGGACAATTCCAAATACACACACCTGATACACATACAAACAATACTCCCACACACCCAACACAATATAAAACACACACCCACATCACCCACAAACCCCTATGACCAAAAATTAGAGACGAAGGCGACAGAGAGAGAGCACAGCAATAGGCAACCCCACCACACAGAGGCACATAACACCATCACCCACACAACATCCACGCACAAAACACCACACACCACTACACATCACCACACTCATCACCACATACACCACCCCCCACATCACCTACACCACCCCATGGCACGCCAAAGACACCCCAGGTTTTCGGAGGAGGAGCTCAGGGTTATGGTGGAGGAAATCGTACGGGTAGAGGTAGAGCCACAGCTATTTGGATCACAGGTGCAGCACACCTCCATAGCTAGGAAGATGGAGCTATGGCGAAGAATCGTCGACAGGTTCAATGCAGTGGGACAGCACCCAAGAAATCGGGAGGACATCAGGAAGAGGTGGAACGACCTACGGGGGAAGGTGCGTTCAGTGGTCTCCAGGCACAACATTGCGATTCAGCGGACTGGCGGCAGACCCCCACCTCCTCCCCCACAACTAACAACATGGGAGGAGCAGGTCTTGACCATCATGCATCCAGAGGGCCTCGGAGGAGTCGGTGGAGGAATGGACACTGGTAAGTCAAATCTTAACTATCATATCCCCCACCCTACCTGCATGCTATCACATACCCCCACCCTCACCCCCTCCCCTATCACTCCAACTCCTCACTAATGTACTAATAACATAAACCACACATCCCAACACCAAGCCCTACATGACACAACAAAGCATGGACACCCATCACTAAAGCATGCCCACTGCACATACCCATAACAACCCATAACCATCATCACACAAGCCCCCACACAGAAAAGCTAGCACTGGGGTACACGCTCACCCACCCATTGCACACCCTGACACACACACATGCAATAATCTTGCTTTTATGCCCCTGCAGGACCACTACCTAACGTCACCAGACAGGAGGGTCCAGACATCTCTACCCCACCCACAGAAGAGGCCGACAGTGATGACAGCAGCTCTGGCCAACTGGATAAAGATGACCAGCCCGGACCATCGTGGGCCTCGGTACAGTCGGTTCCCCTCGCACAGGCACAGCCCAACACTGACCTTCCACCCTCTGGTAACACCAGCACAGCACCCACCCAGCGGGCCCATACCTCCGTTGCCAGGAGACGTCAATCAGCTGTGTGTCCACCACTACAGGGAACCCAGGATAACCCACCACCCCAACAACAACAGGGACCTGGGGGCAGTGGTAGTGGGCACACGGTCCAGGGGACGGAGGCCCAGGAACACAGGGGAACTGGGAGGGCTGCTGTGCGACAGGGGGCGGACAGGCCAAGGGAACCCACTCTCCACGAGGCCCTCTCCTCCATCATGGGAGCATACCACCACTCCCAGGAGACGATGGCGACGGTCCTGGCAAAGTTTCAGGAGACCCAGCGCATGCAGGACAAACTGTATTTGGGGTTCAGGGAGGAGCTCAGAACCATCAGCATCGCCCTGGCCACCATCGTAGGGGTGCTGAAGGATATACAGAAGTCCATGAGGGACACCGTGGCACTCCAAGGGGCCCCTGACACTAGCCTGGACGATGAACTGCCCACCACCTCCGCCGGCGCTAGTGGACAGGACGCCCCGCCACAGGACCACCACACCAGCACCCCACCCCCTGCAGACGGACAACCACCCCACAAGCGGTCCCTGAAATCCAGGAACAGGAGAGAGCAAGATGGCAAGACCCCCGCCAGGAAAGGAGACCACCCTGATTGTCATCCCACTGTCCCACTTTGTCACCTTGTCCAGATTGGAACTGTTCCAGCTCCACTTCCTATGCCCATATGGGCAGTGCACCTGTGAGACTAATAGACTGGACTCTGCCATGGACATTCCTCCACCATCACCCATCACCATTTTACAACCCCCTCCAATAATTTGCACTTCAATAAACACCCTGGAACCACAAAACAATCTGGAGTCAGTCTGTGATTTTCAAAATGTGTATTAGCTATGACAATGACAAAATCAGTTCGAAAATGTAATGTCAACATACCTATGTCACACATCACAAGCCCATGAAGGATGCAAGCAGATGACACACGTTGGTAACCACACCTGTGAAACCGTAATGGAAATGTACCACTCAGTTAGCATATACTGCGTCAAATTGACATACAGGATAGAGGTAGAAGTGTGAAAGTAAATGTAATAGTAAAAAAATTTGTTCTCACCTGTGTGTCACTGGAAATGTTGCTGTATGACAGAGCCCCTGTTATTAATGTCTTCTTCCTCTGCTTCCTCCTCATTACTGTCCACAGGCTCCACAGCTGCCACAACACCATCATCTGGACCATCCTCCTGCAGAAAAGGCACCTGGCGTCGCAAGGCAAGATTGTGAAGCATACAGCAGGCGATGATGATCTGGCACACCTTCCTTGGTGAGTAGAATAGGGAACCACCTGTCATATGCAGGCACCTGAACCTGGCCTTCAGGAGGCCGAAGGTGCGTTCGATCACCCTCCTAGTCCGCCCATGGGCCTCATTGTAGCGTTCCTCTGCCCTGGTCCTGGGATTCCTCACTGGAGTCAATAGCCATGACAGGTTGGGGTAACCAGAGTCCCCTAATAGCCACACACGGTGCCTCTGGAGTTGACCCATCACATACGGGATGCTGCTATTCCGCAGGATGTAGGCGTCATGCACTGAGCCAGGGAACATAGCATTTACCTGCGAGATGTACTGGTCTGCCAAACATACCATCTGTACATTCATCGAATGATAACTCTTCCAGTTCCTGTACACCTGTTCACGCCTGTGGGGGGTGACCAAAGCCACATGGGTCCCATCAATGGCACCTATGTTGTTAGGGATATGTCCCAGGGCATAGAAGTCACCTTTCACTGTAGCCAAATCCTCCACCTGAGGGAAAACGATGTAGCTCCTCACGTGTTTCAGCAGGGCAGACAACACTCTGGACAACCCGTTGGAAAACATAGGCTGGGACATCCCTTATGCCATGGCCACTGTTGTTTGAAATGACCCACTTGCAAGGAAATGGAGTACTGACAGCACCTGCACTTCAGGGGGGATTCCTGTGGGATGGCGGATTGGTGATATCAGATCTGGCTCCAACTGGGTACACAGTTCCTGGATTGTGGCACAGTCAAACCTGTAGGTGATGATTAAATGTCGCTCCTCCATTGTAAACAGGTCCACCAGCGGTCGGTACACCGGAGGATTCCGCCATCTCCTCACATGTCCCAGCTGACGGTGCCTAGGAAGGACAACAGCGACCACAGAGTCAAGCAACTCAGAGGTATGTACCCACAGCTACACAGTACACGAAACATAATCCAAAAAGTTGTCTGTAAGTGTGTTGAGTCCAGGCCTAGGTATGTGTGACGCAGTTGTAAATGAAGCCATGTGGGCCCCTGAAATGGCGGCTGCCTGACCTCTAAACTGGGACAATTGGATGTGAGGTAACTGCGCTGGCGTTGTACATCGTCACGGTAGGCGGTCGAAGACCGCGGCGCAATGCTGCATTGGTTCACATTGGACCCTATGGGTCCCAGGAGCCAATGACGAAGTGCGCCGGCGGTGATGATACGCACCGCCGCGGACGTGACCGCCATTTTCTATCTGTTCAATCACTCGATACCTGATCTTCGACAGGAGAGGACCTACACTGCAAGTGCTGCTGTGAACTCGGTCTGGAAGAAACAATGGCTCGTGCGTCTGGGGAAAGGGCCCCTGCCTTCACTGCACAGGAGTTGGAGAAGCTTGTGGACGGGGTCCTCCCCCAGTACACGCTACTCTACGGTCCTCCAGACCAACAGGTGAGTACATAGGGTGCAAGTTGTATGGGCTATGCCTGGGTGGAGAGGGCTGGATGTAAGAAGGAAGGGGGCAGAGTTATGCGAGCATGAAGGAGTGTGAATGCATGCGCCACATGGCAAGGGCAGGGATGTGGGCCACTCACTTCGACGGTGCTGTTGCTAATGGCTTCTCTTCTTCCCCTGTACATGTCATGTAGGTCAGCGCCCACCAGAAGAAGGATATTTGGCGTGCCATCGCCAAGGAAGTCCGGACCCTGGGGGTCCACCAGAGACGGAGCACCCACTGCTGTAAAAGATGGGAGGACATTCGCTGCTGGAGCAAGAAGACGGCGGAGGCTCAGGTGGGGATGGCCTCCCAACGTGGGAGGTGTGCCCGTCGCACCATGACCCCCCTGATGTTCCGGAACCTGGCGGTGGCCTACCCTGAGTTGGATGGGCGCTTGAGGGCATCACAGCAGACACAAGGGGGTGAGTACACTCACATTCTGATGCATTTGCGCGCAGTGGAGGGGTCTGGGTGGGGGAGGAGGGCCTGTGGGTTTCCCTAGGCCAGGGCGAGTTCCGTAGGCTAGGCCCCTCCGTAATGCAGGCCATGTGCCACTCCAACCCACCTCTGTAGAGTGCCAAGTACAGGTATACATGCCCCTGTGTCATCTATGTGGACAGATGACACTCATAGCCATGTAGGCCATATCCCAGGAACTGCATCTGTAGAGGCCAAGAGCATGGCGTAGTGCAGGGGGCTGCTGTGTCTGTATTGTCCGCCAACTGTAGCGGTAAGCCATGCACTCAACCTGTCTTTCTTCTGTTTCCCCACCCCTTTTTGTGCTCTCCCTGTTCTTTTGTGCATCAGCATCATCAGGCGGAGGTACAGTGGCACCGGAGCACGAGGGAGCTGCATCCCACATGGCCATGGAGGGCCACACCACAGACTCCGAATACACCAGTGGGACGGAGGGCGAGGGGAGCTTCACGTCGGTCACCGGATCAGCAGACAGCGACACAGACTCGTCCTCCGATGGGAGCTCCCTTGTGGTGGCGGCACCATCTGTGCCCCCCACTTCTACAGGTACAGCCGGCACCCCCCTACCAGCACCGCCCTCCCAGCAGCCCCTCAGCCTTTGCTCCGTGCCCGCTCACCCAGGAGGGTGGACATCACCTTCGCCCCAGGCACCTCAGCCCCTGCCCCTGTCACCCCTGCTGCCCTCAGTGAGGAGGCCATTGACCTCCTCAGGTCACTCACTGTTGGGCAGTCTACCATTGTGAATGCCATCCAGGGTGTAGAAAGGGAGTTGCAACACGGTAATGCATTCCTGGAGGGTATTCATTCTGGTCAGGCTGCCCTTCATCGAACCCTGCAATCTCTGGCCTCAGCACTGATGGCAGCCATTGTCCCTGTGTCTAGCCTCCCCCCTCCAACTTCCTCCACCCAGACCCAATCCCCTGTACCACAGCCTATCCCAACCACACCATCAGACCAGCATGCACACACCTCAACACACAAAAGTGGCTCTGGCAAACATAGGCACCACACATCCCACAGGCACTCACACAAGCATCACCAACATACAGACACAGCAACATCCACTGCCTCCACTGTGTCCCCCTCCTCGTTGTCTCCCTCCTCCCTCCCAGTGTCGTCTACACTCTCACCTGCATGCACTACATCTACAGCCACTAGGACTCGCACCAGAAAACCCAGCACCACACCCCGCTCACCTGCACTCACCACCCCCACTACCATTTACACGTCCCCTGTGTCCTCTCCCAGTGTGTCTGTGACGCCCCCTCCCAAAGTACACAAACGCGGACACCCACACACCCAACATCCATCCACCTCACGACAGCCTCCAGAACCTGCACCTGCACCCAAATCATCTAAACTTACACCTCCTACAACCACCTCCTCTTCCTCCACTCCCAGACCCCCTCCAGCTACCCATCCCAGTGTTCGTCAGAAACTTTTCCAGAGCAACGTTGACCTCTTTCCCACCACCCCCACCCCTACAATTCATAGGTCCCGTACTAGCACCTCAGCCAAAAAAAGTCTGGTTCCAGTGGTGCGTGTTAGAGGTATATGGAGTGCACCGGGCACCAGGGCAGCCAGTGTGACACGGGGCCAAAGCACTGCCAGCCCACCCCCTGTAAAGCACCAGAAGTTGGACAGTGCCCGACGGGAGAGGGTGAAGACTCCTGCTAGCAAAGCCGCTCACAATGGTCCCGGGGGGAGTGCCGAGTCAGCTGTCACTCCTCACAAGGTGGTGAAGGGGCAGAAGAAGTCTCCAAAGTCTGGGAAGAGCAGCATGGCGGAGAAGGCCGCCATCCTCTCCGCTGGCCAGGACAACACCGCCAGCACAATCGTCACTGGTCAGGAGACCACTGCCAGAGTCAGTGCCCAGGAGGGCAGCACAATCGTCACTGGTCCAGAGAACACCGCCAGAGTCAGTGCCCAGGAGGGCAGCACTATCGTCACTGGTCCAGAGACCACCACCAGAGTCAGTGCCCAGGAGGGCAGCACAATCGTCACTGGTCAGGAGACCACCGCCAGAGTCAGTGCCCAGGAGGGCAGCACAATCTTCACTGGTCCGGAGACCACCGCCAGAGTCAATGCCCAGGAGGGCAGCACAATTGTCACTGGTCAGGAGACCACCGCCAGAGTCAGTGCCCAGGAGGGCAGCACTATCTTCACTGGTCCGGAGACCACCGCCAGAGTCAGTGCCCAGGACGGCACCGGCAGCCACAGCCCCGCTGGGCACTGAGGGACCGTCATGCCACACACCACTGCACAGGTCAGAGACAGCAAAGTCAAGCACCGCTGAACAGGGCAAAGACCGCCATGGCAAAGCACCACTGAACAGGGCACAGACCGCCATGGCAAGCACTGCTGAACAGGTCAGAGACAGCAAAGTCAAGCACCGCTGAACAGGGCAAAGACCGCCATGGCAAGCACCGCTGAACAGGTCAGAGACAGCAAAGTCAAGCACAGCTGAACAGGGCACAGACCGCCATGGCAAGCACCGCTGAACAGGTCAGAGACAGCAAAGTCAAGCACCGCTGTACAGGACAAAGACCGCCATGGCAAAGCACCGCTGAACAGGGCACAGACCGCCAACTCAAGCATCGTTAGCCCATGTGCAGCTGGGACAGTGACGCAACTGGGACCGTCACGGGGAGCGTGATGCACTCTGGGCACCAGTCCCCCTCCGGAACCAGTGGAGAACTGCATCCACTACCTGAATCCTTGACAGGATGAAGCACTCTGGGCACCAGTCCCCCTCCAGAACCGGTGGAGTACTGCATCCACTACCTGAATCCTTGACAGGATGAAGCACTCTGGGCACCAGTCCCCCTCCAGAACCGGTGGAGTACTGCATCCACTACCTGAATCCTTGACAGGATGAAGCACTCTGGGCACCAGTCCCCCTCCAGAACCGGTGGAGTACTGCATCCACTACCTGAATCCTTGACAGGATGAAGCACTCTGGCCACCAGTCCCCCTCCAGAACCAGTGGAGTACTGCATTGACTTGAGAGACTGTGGCTTTGCACTCCCCAGGATGGAACAGTGGGCAACCTAACCACTGTAGAGACTTGAGAGACTGTGGCTTTGCACTCCCCAGGATGGTACAGTGGGCAACCCAACCACTGTAGAGACTTGAGAGACTGTGGCTTTGCACTCCCCAGGATGGTACAGTGGGCAACCCAACCACTGTAGAGACTTGAGAGACTGTGGCTTTGCACTCCTCAGGATGGTACAGTGGGCAACCCAACCACTGTAGAGACTTGAGAGACTGTGGCTTTGCACTCCCCAGGATGGAACAGTGGGTAAACCAACCACTGTAGAGACTTGAGAGAGTGTGGCTTTGCACTCCCCAGGATGGAACAGTGGGCAAACCACCCACTGTAGAGACTTGAGAGACTGTGGCTTTGTACTCCCCAGGATTGAACAGTGGGCAAACCACACACTGTAGAGACTTGAGAGACTGTGGCTTTGCACTCCCCAGGATGGTACAGTGGGCAACCCACCCACTGTAGAGACTTGAGAGACTGTGGCTTTGCACTCCCCAGGATACATTAATGGGCATGGAGCCCCGTCGTGGATCTGGCGTGGTGCACTCATCCGGCTGAGGTGCCCCTCTTCCCTTCCCCCTGAGGTGCCTGTTGTATTTCTATCTGATGCCCCTGCAGTGTTCTCTCCATTTGTGGACAGGTATCTAGTGTGGGCCTCGCCCATGCATTGTGGGCCCAGTGGTCCACAGACATTGAAATGTGCATACCTGCACTACTAATCGTGATGTATATATTTTTTATGTGTATATATTTCTGTATATATGAGCTTACTGTATTTTGATACATTACAATGGTTGGACTGACTTCCTTTTTGTCTTTGCATTCTTCCGGTGGGGTTGTGGGTTGTGCCTGTGATGTTTGGAAATGCATTGGTGTGTGTGTTGTAGTGTGCGAGGGTCGGGTTGAGGGTGGGGGTGTTGCGTGTGTGTGTCCGTGACTTTTGCCTCCCCTATGTCGTAGGTGCAGTACTCACCGTTGTCTTCGGCGCTGCCGTTGCTGGTGTTCGTAGAGGAGCAGGAAGACAAGCGCAGGGAGTATTTGGAGTTTGGGCTCCATGGTGGCCTCCTTCCTCGTGGAGTGTGTTAAGGTGAGCGTTTTCCCATTGCAAAAGCTGTTTCTGCCATGTTTTTATCCACGGTGAATCCACCCCGGAAAAGGTGGCGGATTGGTGTGTTGTAATACTGTGGGCGGTACTTTGTCTTCCGCCTGTCTGTTGGCGGTGACCGCCGCGCTGCTTGTCTGTACCGCCGTGGCGGTCGGAGTGTTAAAGTGGCTGTCTGTGTTGGCGGTTTCCGCCACGGTCATAATTCCCTTTTTTTTTCTGCCGGCCTGTTTGCGGCATTACCGCAGCTTTAAAACATTCCGCCAGGGTTGTAATGACCCCCTCTGACTGGGACAAGCAGGAACAACACTGTGGGAACAAAAAACAGTTTCTGCTGTGGTCTGCACTGTTACACAATCCCCCAAGGGCTCTGGTACACAAGTGATTTTTACACCAATGCACAACAAGGAGGATCAGAAAATGGCAGCTTCTAAGAAGTTCCAGGCAGCAGCAAGGGCAGAGCAGAGTCAAATGCCTGGTCTGCATGGTAGTGCTCACAGGTGTGTGCAGCTTCAGTCTCTCACAAGTTGTGGAGTTGAGAATCAGGTTTAAAGGGCCAAGTAGACCTTTCACATGGGAAGCAATGGACAGCTGATTACAGGTCTTACCGACTACCAGGCAGTGCATTATTTGACCTGAAGTCCGTGCAGACTGATGAACTATGACTATGGCATGCCATCCTGAAGTGGGAAGCACACAGGAGTCAGAATGTGAGTCTGGGTGTGTGTAGCTTAGGAATCTCAGGCTACAGGTAGTCCATTTAAAGCCTCCCCTAGGAAAGTGTAGGGAGAGACTTAAAACATGGCAGTGGCAGGACTTATTACCTGGGATGGACTGCGCAGGGAATGTTTTGTGAGCAATGCTTGTCATACTTGGGGCACTCGTGCTATCCATTTTCAGCCTAGATGGACTTCTTGTCACTCATGCTCCTTGCAGAGATAGCTGATGTCACACTTACTGCTGTCAAGGGTCTGGTCATACATTCCTGTTACCAATGCAATAGCACATCCACTGCCTCATGTATGAGCCACTTTTTTTCTTTATGATTGATGGTGTCTTAGTTGTGTGTCATGTGCTGCAATGGACCATGTTGGCAACATGGATGTGTCTCATAGCTGTGGTCCTCTGATATTGCCCTTCACATGTGAAATAGACAGGATATATGTCATTTACACTGTGTGTGATGTTGGGTGTACATTCATACCCATCAAATGTGATGTGGCTTTTTCAGTATCCTAATCTGTATTTCTGCAATGCTCCATGAGGCTAAACTCTGATTATGATTCCCTGGGATCATGTGATGCACAAAAATTACCCAGAGTATGATTGAGTGATGAAGGTAGGTGTTTTATGACATATGATAACAAAGTGGTGATGGTGACTATAGTTAGAAGAAGTTTTGTACAATGTGTTGTCTCCGACGCAATCCTGCTGCAGTGTTTGGATGGTCCCCCTCATTTTCACGGGCAGCATCCTCCTTTTCCTCCTCTTCAGGCATTTGTGGGTCTGGTTCATAGAGGGAAATCTTCCTCCTTACACAAATGTTGTGCAGGATGGCACAGGTCAAAATGATCTTGCAGACCATTTCAGGGGTATATAGGAGGCTGCCTCCGGTGATGTCGAGGCACCTGAATCTGGTCTTCAGGATGCCAAAAGTCCTCTCAACTATGTGCGTGTCCTACAATGTGCCTCATTATAGGCACGCTCTGCTGCTGTGCTTGGGTTGGCAAATGGGGTCATGATCCATGGTTGCATCCCGTAACCCTGATCAGCTGAAAGAGAAAATGAGGGTAAATATTTGGTTGTTGGTTGCACCTTGGTTATCACTTTGCATGGCAGTTGTTATCTTGTGTTGTCTGTGACTCATCTGTGTTTGTGTTATTGTGTGGAATCCTAGGCTTCTAGGATGTTCTTTCTGCATTGGGTTGTCTAACTATCAAAACTGGTGTTTGGCTGATTGACCTGATATCAGCGGTATGTTTGTAAACTTTCAGTTCATTGTGTATCTCCCATGCATTATGTCATGTCAAAGAAGTGTCCATGTGCCTTCACTGGAGGTGACATGATACTTCCACACACACAATTGATTCCACTGTGGTGGTAATACGGTTGCGGTTGCACTATATGGCCTGAACATCCCATCCAATTAGACATATGTAATTGCATGTGAAATACAACAGTGAGGCCCTATGATTTGGGTAGGTGACAATGTACAACACATCTCCATAAGTTGGCAGCACTGACTTGTTCACAATTGACAATGCACAAATATCCCATGTGTGACAAGTTCTATGCAAACCTATTTTTGTGCCCTCACCGAGTTGGCTCATGTGCAAACGTGTACCTACACTACTGAACCTGCTCCAGGTAAGCTGGCTAACTTGGTTGTGGGGGTGAAGGTTTAAGTGTCAGAAGGTCTATGTGCCTGTACATTTGTTATGTATATGTGTACTTTCTCTCAATCTGTATGTGTAGCAGTGTGCACTTTGCATTAGTGTCACATCAATATGTGTTCATAGCACAGTCCACTTCCTTATTGCTAGCGGGCAATGTCACCCCAAGAGTGATGTGAGACGTTGGTACTGCCTTAATGATTACATGTCACCTTCATTAGAGTCAGCATCATCATACTATGTGTCTCATGGTGTTTGACCTGCAGCGAAACACATTACACACCCCTTACACAGTACGTATTGCTTGGAAGGGTTTGTGATTGAGTGTTATTGATGTGATATTGGAAGATTCATCTTCCAGGTTGTACTGCCAGTTTAGGCCATGTCATTGTCACTGTGTGGTTTTAAATTGGTCCCTTGAGGCTCTGGAGGGGCATCTGTTGTTATTTGCATCTGTCATTTGTCCATTGGTGTGTATCCCATTGGGTCAGGATATCAAACATGACTACCAGTGTCACAACCTCAGTGTCTTCCTGGCCACGTGTCAATGTAGTGGTATATGTGTTGTGTGTCCTACAGGGTGGCTGTGTGTATATAGTTAGGTTTCTGTACTTACCAGCAAGTAGGCCATTGCCATATCGTCCTGGCGGAAGATGAATGAATCATGTACACTCCCAGGATACTTTGCCACAATGTTGGTGATCAATCCCCGGTGATCCACAATGGCCTGCACATTGATGGAGTGTGTGTGCTTCCTGTTGCGGTATAGATGCTCTGTTGCAGCAGGTGGCACAATCCGTACATGTGTGCAGTCAATGGCACCAAGCATGTGTGGGAAGCCATTGATTTGATAGACGCCCTGTTTGGTCTCATGCTGCTTCTGCTGTGTGTTGGGGAAGCTGATGTGGTGGGTGTGAGGGAGTTAATGGCATCCAGTACCTTGGGAAGGAAGGCAGAGAATGAGAGCTGTGAAATCCCGGCATCCAGGGCACCAGTGGTTTGAAAAGAGACACTTGCCAACATGTGCAGGACAGCTAGCAGCTTGGCCTCTGGTGGAATGATGTGGGGTGTCTGCAAGCTGGGTGCAACTGTGGCTCAATGTGGCGCAGCAGCTGCTGTATGGCTTGCCAATTAGTCTGTACCTCTGGATGATGTCATGTTCCCTGAGGCCCTGAAGGGTTGTCATGGTCCGGAATATCCTCTCCTGTCTTCGGCGTTGCCTTTGGGGTCCCTGTTGGTGTGGTGGAAGCTGCTGCTGTTGCTCCTGTGCTCTGCGTCTTCGTGCATGCTGGATGAATAGCACCTCAATGTCTTCCTTTTGGAGCTCTGATGTTGCTTATGTGGGTTTTCCGTAAGTACTGGTGTGTTTGCCCTATTTTAATGCCTGCCCTGACCCAGGCATTAATTTTTCGCGCAAATTGGGATTTGTGCCATTTTCCGTCTCTGCCTCCCAGCCGTGCTGCATTTTTGCGTGGTTGGATAAATATGGCGCACAGGTGTTTAAGTCATTTTGTGGATGAGAATGTCTACCTTGCATCTCATTAACGCAAGGCGGTTTCACGCATCCAAAAAATGACGCACACTTGGATATTTTGACATTAGACGGGTCTAGCGTCAAAGTATAAATATGGTGTTAGCTTTGCGCCGAATTTGCGTAAAACAATTACACAAATCCGGCGCAAACAGAGTATATATATGCCCCAAAGTGTGAAAAATAATCAACATGATAACCGTCCAGCAAGGCTTCTCCACTGTGTCCAGGAATGTCTCCTGGTTCAAGAGGGGAGGTCCGAGGTGATTGGACAGGACGATGGCCAAGAGACAGTGGGCAAGGCACCGAAGGCCGACGCCGTGACACCCAGTCTTCAAAAGGACACCACACAAGTGGAACAAGATCGGACAGCACCGGCCTCTAGTGAGACTATTCCCCGGGAGCTCATGAGTCTAAGGGACGTGAACGATGATGAGACAACGCGAGCCAGGAGCAGAGTGGCTGAAGCCAGAGGTATGAACTCAGGCCTAATCCGGCTTTGAGCCTAAGGCTAAAAGACTGGACCAGATTTAGAGTGTGGCAGATGGGGGTTACTCCGTCACAACCGTGACGGATATCCCGTCTGTTATGATGAGGGCCATAGGCCCACACTCTAAACAGATGAGTGACACAGAGACCTAGTTGATGGTACTGGTAACTGCCGAAGGCACGTGCCCCCGGCCCCTTTTATTGGCCAGTCCCCTGACCTGTGACACCTGTTATGGATGTGTGTGGGGTGAGTATGACAGGCCAGCCCTCGGGGAGTGGCTGGCAAACTGGTATAAGGTCAAACACAAGAACGTGTCCAGCAGGAACTACACTGTCCACTGTATTATGATTCCATTATGCCCTATGAAAATCATAATACAGTGAACGGGATATCCGTCACATGATGGAGTAACCCATCCGCCAAACTCTAAATCAGGCCCTTTGTTCATTATGTTACCAAGTGATGCATACCCAGTTTTGTTTTGCTCATTAAAAGTTGATAGGGATGTAGAGTGCCACCTGGCCTCTATGATAAAATGTATCGCACTAACAGCTGGAAGGCCGGACGCAGCCCGAGGGTATAAATAAGAGGCAAAGTGATTGTGGTCACTTGGCGATACCCTCTGTAACACTATGTGAGTCTCCTGATATTTGCGGCCCCTGCATTGTACTGCGGCCTTGTCAGGTGCTGCGCCTGGAACAGATGTTTGGAGCTGTTCAAGGACTTCATTTTTCGAGTTTTGGATCATTTGTGCTAGACTGACGATTGCAATGAAAGAGGCAGTCAAGATGGTGCTTGCCAAAATTGTAGGAGCGCGCAGTGTTGCCAGATTTTGAGACCCGTCCAAAGCCCAAAGCTGTCCAAGTACAAGCCCAAACTCAGCCCAACGTAGAGTAGTATCAGCCCAAAAATCAGCCCAAATACACAACTCTGAAATTATGCAAAATTAGCCTTCAGAAAACATTTTAAGAATAATTCTAAAGTCTTTTCAACATACACATGGTTGAAGGGGGTACAATGGGCACCAATGGACTTCTGCAATCATGTCAAAACACTAATCTTGAAGACCAGTCCCTAATCTTCTAATTGGCACTTCTGTGACCACAAATCCACACTCAAGCCTGGCATTCATGAATGAACTCTACAGGAGCAGATTATAATCAACCTTAACGAAATCTAAGAACTAGAACTTCAAAGCTATTTCAGCAGTGTGGCTTCAAAAAATAACATAGAATGGATCTTGCAGAAGTAACACCACACAATGATATGTGTTTAATGAAACAACCCTTGCGTTTAAGTAATTGCAGTAGGACTTGTCTGGCAAGGTTTTCATTCTATTGATTTGCCTGAAAAAATTTGAACAAGAAGGCCTCTTTTACAAGGCATTCATCACAATATGGGACAACAATAAAAATAAACATTGCGGCAGGCAATTAACAATTTAGCTTTAATATGAAGTGACAGTGTGAAAGCACAAAAGACTTGAAGGAGATGAGTACTGTTTCTCAACTGCGAAGGTCACCACCGTAAGATGAAGGGGTCACACCCTTCACTTAAAATGTCATGAAGGTACCAGAAAAGAGACAGTCACTTACTCGGAGCTATTCCCTTCTCTGCCCTCCACTCCAAAGTTAGTCACCATGACCATATAATCTGGCACTGAAAGTAGTACAATACCTGTGTAGTTGCCTTCATGTTGCCAGCAAAAACTAGATTAAAGCTTCCAATCTTGGCAGAGTATTTGCTTTTTCCAGATGATGTTTCTGTAGTTTTATTGTCATGCAACATATGACTATTTTATTGTACATACTGTGAACTGAGTTGCCTCCTGGTTTCTGGATGAGTTCAGATTGTGGGTTGGTGTTCCTGATGGGCATGACTAAGAGCCCTAAGGCTGAAAGTGGTACAGGTTTCTCACAGTGCTTTCCAGTATGTCATTAAGGAGTGCAGACTAAATGCACATGCAATCCTTGGCCCCTCTGCAGGGCACACAGATCAGTGGTCACATATATGTAAATTACAAAAGAAAGCAGAACTACATGTGTGCAGCAGAATGTTGGGTCATTACCAGTTTTGCAAGCCCGTCTGACAAAGGTGAGGCTAGGCTTGTAGATACCATTTTAACCCCACATCTTTCTGAAATACTCCATTGCCATACCTTACATGCCATCTCTTACCCCTTCATTACCAGTTTTCACTTTCTCCTTCTGTACTTATTTCACGTTTTCAGTGCAGGAAAGGAGATGGGTCTGCCAGCTTTTATTGAACTGGATCTGGAATGGGGGCAGCATACATGAAGTAGGCTGAATTTTCCCTTGTATCATTTGCTGACACTGTGACTCTTTCAGCAACAGCCGCACAATGACTGCTTCACTCTCAGAAAAACAACCTTTAGGGGTTTCTTATTCTCACTTCCATCTGGGCCCAAAACAAAGGTCTCAGTTAAAGAGCAATTAGCCCTCCTTTTGTTGGAATTCCAACTTGGTTCAGAAGATTCCGGAGCCTTGCACTTACATATCTATGCAGTGGACGGAAAGAAAGACACTAAGCTTAACACTTCACAAGAACTTAAGCAACACTATGATTTGGAGGCAGTTTTTTTTTTACTTTGTTCACGTCTTTATACGAGACATGGATGCAATGTAAGAAAAGCAAATGTATGTCTGTATGAGTAATTACACCAATGATGTAAACACCACTTACAAAATTATTTTTCATTCAAAATCTTTTATATGCTACTAATCCTAATGTATAATATCAAACTACTTTACTACATACAAACATTTACATAGACAATAAATCATACAAGTGTGTAAATCAATGTACGCAAGGTTTCTCCATAAGTAATGGTTGTTAAAAGGTATAGGAGTCACATGTCATCCATACTGGTAGGCATTATAGGTTACAAATACTTGGTCTGAAGAAAAACAAAGTGCCTCATTTACTAGAAAATGTCAGAGTGTGGCGCTGCCCCCAATTTGGCAGCACAGCGCTCCTATAATTCCAAAATACAGGGATGCGCTGTATTTAAAAGAATACAGCGCATCCCTGTGTTTCCCTCTGCACCGGCGCTAAATTAGCTGCCACCCTTGCTTCATGGTGCAGGATGGCTGTGTTGCAGGGGAGATTGTCCCCTGCAACATTCTTTAATGGTGATTTGCTCCTTCTATGTGTGCTGCATAATGCAGCACACATAGAAAGAGCAAAGACCAAGAAGCAATAAAAGTATTTCTCCTTGTTTCGCCATGCGAACGCCACCCCTAGGGTGGCATTAGTATTTGGCGCTGCCTCAGGTTTATGATTTCTCGTAAATCTGGGTAAATGTCAAAAGCAATGGGTGTTGTGGTGGAATGACCACAGTAACACCCTTTGCACGCCCCTCTGCTGCAGAAAACTGTGTCCGAAGGGCCCATATTTACAAGGCAGTGCTAAGCCACAAAAAGTGACTTAGCGCCACCTTATAAATATGGAAAATGACACAGCGCCACCGGAGCATTGCAGAAAATGACACTCTGGTAGTGCTAGGGGCTTGTAAACGAGCCCCCAAAGTTTGAACTTTTGCAGTGGTTGTCTGTGCTGCTAACACTTCATTATAACCCAAAATTACCCCTTTTTAGCAACCTTAGAGTAATGAACGCTTGAGGGGAAAAAAGGTCCAAAGCTATGCCTTTCAGTTTGCTTACAGCTCCTTGATGTCCGTTCATTGCTCACTGTGCTATATTAGAAGGATGTTAACTTATTTACTGCTAATAACTAAAGGATCTCTGTGACAAACGCAGTAACTCACTGAGCTATATACAATACAAATTCGGGAGATGCATGTTACAAGTCAGATTGCCACCTAGCTGAATTTGAACCGGCATGACAAGTATTTTAGTGTCACAGAAAAATTAACAAAACCGTCTAATGCTAGTATTTTTCCTCCTGCTGAAAATGAATGCAAGAGATTTCATATAAACTTACATTTAAGGATCGTGCTCAGGCCTTTACAGAATCTTCAGCTGTGAAAATATGGCTAGTATTTTCCTCTGGGAAAGGTGGAAAGTGGTGCTTTGAAGCAGTTACGATGACTCTCTGCACTATTTTATGGCCAGGCAAAACTGTGACAAGATAAAATAGACCTCTCTGGACAGATACTTAAGCTTGCTATCTTACCCTATTTTTAACCGTTGGAAATCATGGGACACAGCGTATCATTAAGCAGAAACAGCCAGGGCCTGCCCACATTCATGAAGAAATTCATAAAGGAAAAGAAATAATAATAACAGGCTTGCCCCTGGTGACCACATTGGTCCAGTCACTCTGGGGGTAGGCCAACAGCATTACGCAGGGCCATCATAGGTAGCGCTTTTATGCTATGAATGATTGACACACTGCTCTGCTGACTCCAGGAACTGAGCAGTTTTTTGATTGCCAGCTCCGCCCCATCCGGTAAATTTGTGCACACTAGGCCAACTATAGCCCAAATTTGTACACCCCGACCTGAGAGTTATTTCCCCCACAAATGAGAAAAATATTGCCTATTTGTGCGGGAAATAGTCTAATCTAGCAACACTGGGAGCGCGTTGGTTATGATTGGTAGGGGTCATGTTATGGTTTATTGGGAAATATAGTTTTTACATTTAAAATGTTTTTATTGGTTGCTCTATAAAATGTAAGAAAAAAAGAGAAAGCATAATCCTTGCATCCGTGTCCTTTATAGAATTTTCACTTCTTGGTGTGAATGATAGCACATTTGTAATTTTCAATAAAGATCCCTGTAGAACGTCTACATAGTATTGGATTTAAAAATATATATATAAATTTGCATAGCTAAGCATACCTTCCAGAATGTTCGTCTCTCTTTTCTTTCACACATTCTGAGGTACGCACCTCATTTGGCCGCTTACCACCTGATGCCTTGGTTGACGTCGCGGTTTAGCAGCGCGTCTTTATTTTGATTTTCTCTGCGTCTCCTCAATCTGGAGCCTTTGTGTCACGAAGCGATTCTGCGCGTCCTTCACCAGTTTCCCAGTGCTTTAGATTTCCTCCTTTGGGCGAAGTCAGCCTGGCGTGCCTCGCCCTGTGTAGCCTTTTTTTGGTGTTTAAGAGTAATAATGAGCTTAGTACACTCCCTTTGCCCACACCCCAAGCCCAGATTGTATTTTTAACCTCTTCTTGACTACTTTAGTTTTGTGTAGTCTTTTTGTTCATTTTCCCTATTTGTTTTTCTTTATTTTTAAACTAATTTCGATTTTTTCTATTTGTGAGCTTTCCGCCCCCTTTTGATTATTTTAAATATTTAGAAGGATGTCTAAGGACAACTCTGAAGCAATTAATGATGATGATATACAGGATTTTCGCGCCAATTTGAACACTTTCATTCAAGATTCTGTTCAGCAAGCTGTTTCAGCTTCCATGCTACAGATGTCAAAAAAATTTGAAATTTCTTTTTAAAAACTGTCTTCCCAAAATTCGAACGTTTCTGATTTGAATAAAGGGAAGAAGTGTACCCTTTCTAAGGCTCAATCTATTTCTGGCACTGAAGGTACTTCCCAACTTTTTGGTCCTTCCCCCGTAAGGAAGTTAATACGGTGGAAAAGGGTCCCTCGCATCTTAACATTACCCAGTTGAGGGACATGGATGATGATATAGAGTTTGATGATGTGGATGATGATGATGCCCAGGATTTTGACAATCTCTGGCAAGGGCCTCTAGAGAAAAGGAGTAAAATTTCTCTTTCTGATTCGGATCATTCAGCCAATAATGGCAATTTTACTGTTCATGACGGACTGGGGGAACTGATGTTTGACCCCACTTTAATACACCATACGAATTCAACAGAATGGTTCCCGTCTGATCATGTGGCGGATTATGTTTCCCTCCATTTAAGGCATTCGTTGGATAAATCCACAAGGAATAAACTCCGTTCTGAATGCCCCCATCCCTCCCTTCCTCATAATATCACTTCCACTCCCGCCATTAACCCTAATATGGAGTTATTTTTCTCCAAGTATGGCAAAGACCCTAAAAAAGGGGTTGATAGGGCTTGGTCCATGTGTCAGGACAGGCTTTTGGATTTGGTGGGTCCTCTGACCAGAATCCTTGATTTAGCAGAGGAGGCTAGGCTGGAAGGCTCACAAATTGACCCAGCAATCCTTTCTAACTAGGCCCAACGAGCAATATGCATTTTGGGCAATGCGAACACCGCTATTTCTCAAGAGAGGCGTAAAAGTCTTTTGTTAAAAATGGACCCCAAGTTGGGCAGTTTGGCTACCAGGGAGGAAGGTCAGCAAGCCAATGGGCTTCTTTTTGGGGACTCTTTTAGAAAAGAGCTGAGCAAATACGTATCTACTTTTGCTACTCTGGATAAGGCTCAGTTCTCCTTAAAGAAGATTTTCAACTCCAGAGTTTTTGGCAAGGCCGGTAAAGGGAGGAGCCGCTTTACCGCCCGCTTTGCCTCCTGAGGTGGTAGTTCCCTCAGAAGCTCCTCTTTCTACTCCCCTTAATACAAACCTCAGTTCTACCCTCAAAAAGGGAGAGGGTTCAGGAGCAGAGGTTACCGTCAAAGAGGAGGACAGGTCTCAGGTAAGAAGTTTCGATTTTGGCCCTCTTCCTGTGGGAGGGCATTTGGCACATTTTCTTCCAAATTGGTACCAAATTACTGCAGATCCATGGGTTCTTCAAACCATTCAGGGGTATTGCATAGACCTTTATCAAATTCCTCGCCAAACTCATCCTCCTTCCCCCTTTGAGGTTTTCCCAGGAACAAACTTGCTTAGTCAATCTGGAGATTCTTTCTTTGATTTCAAAGAATGTGATAGAGAAAACACGTTTTCATCCCTCGGGTTTTCTCAGTACCATCTTTCTGGTCCAAAAGAAAAACAAAAGGTTTCGTCCAGTGATAAATCTGAAATTGTTCAACAATTATTTAGTTTACAATCATTTCAAAATGGAGACCATTCTCCATCTCAGAGACATTCTGATGGAAGGCGGTTGGTTTGTTCGCTTAGATCTCCAGGACGCTTATTTTGCTATTCCCGTCCATCCTTTTTACAGAAGATTCCTACAATTTCAATGGGAAGGTTCGATCTTCCAATTCACAGCTCTTCCTTTCGGGCTCACTTCCGCACCTTGGTGTCTCACGGAGGTAATGAAACCGGTAGTAGATCATCTAAGAGCTCAAGGAATAAGACTGATCATTTATCTAGACGATTTTCTCATCATGGCTCAGAACAAGGATACCCTGTTGGGTCATTTGCACATTTGTCTTCATCTTTTGCATTCCCTTGGTTTTCTAGTCAATATGGAAAAGTCTTCTCTTGTTCCCTCAACTCAAATAGAGTACGTGGGGTTTCTTATAGATTCCAAAACGACATCTCTGTCTCTCCCTCAACAAAAAGTGAGTTGTAGAAAACAAGAACTTCGGCAAGTCCTCAATCTTTCTGTTCTTTCCCTTCGGTCCCTTGCAAGAATCGTGGGTCTCCTGGCCTCTTCTATTCAGGCCATATTTCCAGGTCCGTTACACTACAGAGCCCTCCAGAGGTTGAAGATTGAACATCTTCGCAAAGGTCTTTCTTATTCGGACACAACCCAGCTAGACAGGGAGTCTCGGGCAGAGCTACAGTGGTGGCTAGATCATTTAGAAGCGTTGAATGGAAGAGCAATTTTCTCTTCGGCCCCAGATCTAGTATTAGAATCTGATGCAAGTCGAACAGGTTGGGGTGCAAGATGTGGCAACATCTGGACTGGGGGCGTATGGTCAGGGAAGGAGTCTGCACTGCACATCAATTGTTTAGAGATGCTTGCAGGCTCCTTTGCACTGAAGACTTTCGCAAGGGGCAAGGTAAATTGTTCTATTCTTCTAAAGATGGACAATATTTCCGCAGTAAAATACATCAATCATCTTGGAGGAACAAAATCAAAACCTCTTGCGAATCCAGCCAAACGTTTTGGGGAGTTTTGCCTTCTTCGAAAAATGTTGGTCAGAGCGCAATATCTTCCAGGCTAACTGAACACCATGGCGGATTGGTGCTCCTGACATCTAAGGGACTCCAGCGATTGGCGTCTTCACCCTTCAGTATTCAACAAACTTTCTTTGACATTCGGTGTCATGACAGTGGACCTATTCGCTTCTTGATTGAATTCTCATCTTCTCAAGTTTTACAGTTGGGGACCGGATCCTCAAGCTCTTGCTACAGACGCTTTTCTCCAAGATTGGTCTCTTCATCTCAACTATACCTTTCCTCCTTTCATGATGATAGCCAGAGTCTTAGCCCAAGATTGTCGTCAAAGAGCTTCCCTGGTTCTAGTAACTCCCTTTTGGCAAACTCAGCCTTGGTTCCCTTCGGTTCTGGAGTTGTCAATCGATTTTCCAGTTTTAATTCCAACCTTTCCAGAACTTCTTCTCAACCCGGAGGGTCGTCCTCACAACATGATTCTCAGACATACATTAACCTTGGTAGCATGGAAGATTTCGGGACAGCCTGGAGAACTACTGGAATTTCGGTAGAAGCTGCCCAATACATCTGCCACTCTTGGGCTCCGGGAACAGCTAAAGCTGATAAGTCCACCTGGTTGGTCTGGTGTAGCTGGTGTTTGGACAAGAATTCCAATCCCTTTTCAGCCGATGTGGCTTTAGTCATTAATTTTTTTGCCTCTCTAGCTTCCCAAGGTAAGGCATACAGCACAGTGAACATCTTTTGGTATGTCGACTTTTGAAGGGAGTAAAATTTTCCAACCCCCCTGCTTCTAAATATGACCATTTATGGGATGTCAATTTGGTTTTAAATTTGTTTAATTCTTTGCATGATAACAAATTTCTTTCTCTGAAATGCCTTTCGGCAAAGTTAACAATGTTGTTATGTTTAGTTTGATTGAAACGTGTTTCCGATGTTAGGGCTTTAGATGTATCCTCTGTCCAGTTTTCTCCCACTGGCGTGTCTTTTAGAATTCATAGAAGAACGAAAACAAATCTTTCCATGGTTTACTTTCCGTACTTTCCTTCACATCCTAAACTCTGTGTTGGAAACTGTTTGAAAGTTTACATGGCAAAAACTGCGGATTTAAGAACGTCCTCCTCTCCCCAGTTGTTGATATCCTTTTTGAAACCTTATAAACTGGTCTCTTTTCCTACCCTTGCTCGTTGGGTTAAGTGGGTTATGGCCCTCGCGGGTATTGACACCAGTTCGTTTGGGGCACATTCCACCAGAGATGCTATGGCTTCTAAGGCCCTCTGGGCGGGTGCTCGTTTGGGGACATTCTTAGATCGGCAGACTGGTCTAATGTTTCCACTTTTAGAACTTTTTATTGTAAACCAATTTCAACTGTTGCTGATTCTGTTATTAATATGCTTTAAACAAGCATAATAGGAGCCTCCGGTCTTGTAATAAAATTCAGATTTTCCTAGCTTTAGTGAAGGAAAGTCTAGATTTTATTAAAGACACGGAGAGATTAACACAACCCAAGAGACTGTCCGGCGCAAGGGAGGACATGCTCCAACTGCGGAAAATTGAATCACTTCGCAGCTGTCTGCAAAGGAGGAGTGAGAGGAAGAGGATCAAGGGAGGGAGGCATCCACCTATCAGAGCGGTCAAACAACTATCACTAGATGACCATATGACACGGGGAACAAATTATCCACAGCCGGGCCATGCATTAGAGGACTCATCCCCAGGAGTAGACGAAGAGGAAGAAGTATTTCTAATATAATTTACAAATGATTTAAAGAGGCACCGGCGACCTCAGCCCACGTGTATGATTGAAGTAGCAGGATCCCCAGTCAAAGCCCTCATAGACACAGGAGTCTCAGTCAATGTAATGGGAGTGCAACAATATCGCCGCCTCCAACCCCATCCACCCTTGGCACCATCGAGCACCAAAATATTTACCTACGGAAGTCGCACGCCTCTACCGCTAAAAGGACGCATGGCGGTAACAATGCAGGGGGAGGGAAGGACGATAGCCACTACATTCCATGTGGTCGACAGAGAGGCGGACACTCTGCTTGGCAAAGGAGCTGGGCCTGGTGACGTTTGCAAGATGTATACGGTCGTGCCAAATCGACGACATGCTAAGAGAATTCCCAGAACTCTTTGCAGGCCTTGGCTGCCTTAAAGCTGCCCAGATCAAGCTACACATTGAGAAGGCTGTGAAACCGGTTGCATTGTGACACCGGCGAATACCATTCCATTTAAGACCCATAGTAGAACAAGAACTGGCCAACCTTGAAGGAACAGGGAGTCATCGAAAAGGTATCCGGACCCACTCCCTGGGTATCGCCCATGGTGATCTCAGAAAAGCCGAAGCAACCAGGAAAAATTTGCATCAACATGAGGTTGCCCAACCAAGCCATTAAGCGTGAAAGGCATATTACAGCAACTATACACGGTATAATAGCTGATTTAAACGGATCTAGGTGGTTTTCCAAATTAGACCTAAACGCCGGATATCACCAACTCCAACTGGCAGAGGAAAGCAGGTACATCACCACGTTTTCAACACACCTTGGGCTGAGGAGGTACAAGCGCCTGAATTTCGGCGTATCATCGGCGGCGGAGGTATTCCAAGATGCCATTCGACAAACCTTGTCAGGCTTACAAGGCGTAATGAACGTAAGCAACGATATAGTGATATACTCCACAACGGCCGAAGACTACCATCGGCAGGTGAAAGACACCCTCAAAAGACTATTAGAACATGGCCTTACTCTCCATCGAGACAAGTGCGTTTTCTTCCAGACAGAAATATAATTTTTCGGATATGTCTTCAACCAGGAAGGCATCCAAGTAGATCCCCGGAAATCCAGTGCCATCAGAAAAGCCCCGCCCCAAAAACTGTGACTGAAGTGAGGAGTTTCTTGGGAATGGTAACATATTGTGGCAGATTCATCCCAAGACTGGCCACGCTGTCAGAGCCACTCCGAGCCCTCATGAAAGCAGACGCACCAAGGGCATGGGGGAGCGAAGAAGAAGAAGTGTTCCAAGAACTCAAAAAGGCTCTCCTGTGTGATACTACGATGGCATATTTTGACACGGTGAAGAAGGCCGAACTGACTGTTGATGCGAGCCTAGTAGGCCTCAGGGCAGTGCTGGCCCAAGAAAGCGAACCAGGTCGGTGGGCTCCTTTAGCGTATGCCAGTAAAGCCTTGACGCCAACAGAGCAACATTACTCCCAGACCGAGAGGGAAGCCTTGGCAATCAAGTGGGCATGCGAGCATTTCCACCTATACCTCCAAGGAAGACCTTTCCGAGTGGTCACAGACCATCAACCACTTGTCCCCCTGTTCAAGGGGGGTGCACCACATTCTCCTCCGCGGATCGAAAGATGGGCCATCCAGCTGCAACACTATGGCATGGAGGTGGTGTACCAACCAGGGGCCAAGAACCCAGCGGACTTCCTGTCTCGTCACCCTCCAGACCAGGCTCAAGTCCCCAATCAAGACGAGGCAGATACTGAGGCGCATGTGCATGCGCTCGCCCAGAGGAGTTGTCCCAAAACCCTTGGCACAAAGGAGATTTTAGAAGCGATTCTTGAAGATGCGGTGCTGATGCGCGTGAAGCAGGCGCTGGAAGGCGGGTCATGGCACCAGTTCCTCCGGAACACGGATCAGTGGACCCCAGCTGAGCGTGAGCATCTAACAAAATTATGGTGAGCCCGGAATGAGTTAAGCTCGACAGTAGATGGTCTTCTTCTCCGAGGTCACGACTCGTAATACCCAGCCAACTACAACATGGTGTGATCCTATTAGCCCATGGGGGACATCAAGGAATGACAAAGATGAAGGCGCGTATGCGAGAGAAGGTGTGGTTCCCTGGACTTGAGGAGGGAGTGGACCAATGCGTGCCGCAATGCCCAGCATGTCAGTTAACCGCTAGCCCGGAAGCACCAGCCCCAATCCTGACAGAAGAAGCCTGTACAAAACCCTGGGCCCAGGCCAGTCTGGACTTCGGACGTTTTCCGGACGGCAGGACCACTCTGGTGCTCATAGATGGGTATTCCAAGTACCTCATCGTTGAGGTCATCGCGTCCACTGCTTTCACACAGGTGGGTCCAGCTCTTGAAAGGATTTTTGCCCTGTTCGGTCTCCCGGAGGAAATTAAGACGGACAATGGGCCACCCTTCCATGGGAATGAATTTCAGGACATGATGAGGCGTTTGGGCATCAGGCACAGAAGAATCACGCCGCTATGGCCTCAAGCCAACGGAGAGGTTGAACGGTTCATGCGCACGATTAATAAGGCCCTTAGAATTGCCGTATTAGAAACTGCTGACCCGGAACTCATCCTTCATCAGTTCTTACGAGAATACAGAGGGACCCCTCACTGTACAACCGGCCAGACTCCTTGGTCGCTGATGCTTGGCGGGCTAAGGTGCGATACCATCCCTACTGCCCCCGGGTGGAAACCCACCCCCTATCACCGAAGCAGACACAAGCCAAGAGTAAAGAAGTCAATGATAAAGTGAGCAGAGGAAGGCGAGCCAGGACAAGAGACATTCGAATCGGCGATCAGGTGATTGTCAAAGATCGGAAGCCTGGATGGAAATTCCGCACACCCTATGAACCTGGACTATGGACAGTGACGAGGGTGTCCAGGACCATGGTGACAGCAGAGAAAGGGAGTGATCAGGTGACACGGAATATCTCTTGGTTTAAGAAAGCAACATTTGGGGAGATTTCCGGTGATCAGGAAGTGGAGGATCAATTCCCTGATTATTCAGCCACCGAGAGCCCTGAACAAGATCGTGAGAGTGAACTGCCACTGGCGGCTGGACCAAGTGGTTTGAGACAACCAGTGAGTTCTGCCCCAGCGACCCAGAGAGGGGAGGCCAGATCCCAAACGGGGAGGTACTATTTGAGTCCCAATCCGCCACCCAGCCAGAAGCTAAAAGACTATGGGGGTCATTCTGACCTCCGCGGGCGGCGGAAGCCGCCCGCCTAGCGGGAACCGCCAGAAGACCGTACCGCGGTCGAAAGACCGCGGTGGTCATTCTGAGTTTCCCGCTGGGCTGGCGGGCGACCGCCAGAAGGCCGCCCGCCAGCCCAGCGGGAAACCCCTTTCCATGAGGATGCCGGCTCTGAATGGAGCCGGCGGAGTGGAAGGGGTGCGACGGGTGCAGTTGCACCCGTCGCGATTTTCAGTGTCTGCTTGGCAGACACTGAAAATCTTGGTGGGGCCCTGTTAGGGGGCCCCACGACACCCGTTACCGCCAGCCAGGTTCTGGCGGTCAAAACCGCCAGAGCCAGGCTGGCGGTAAGGGGGTCGGAATCCCCAATGCGGCGCTGCCTGCAGCGCCGCCATGGAGGATTCCCCAGGGCAGCGGGAAACCGGCGGGGCACCGCCGGTTTCCCGTTTCTGACCGCGGCTGTACCGCCGCGGTCAGAATGCCCATGGGAGCACCGCCAGCCTGTTGGCGGTGCTCCCGCGGTTGTTGGCCCTGGCGGTCCATGACCGCCAGGGTCAGAATGACCCCCTATGTCCCTCATTACAACATTGGCGGCAAAAGCCATTTACCGCCGTGCAGAAGACCACCAACACACTGCCACGGCAGCGGAATTCCACCACGGTCATTATGACCCACTGCTCGGAATCCGCCAAAATTCAGACACCCACCCAAGTCCGCCACACCAAAGGTCAGTGATAAACTGGCGAAAACAAAACCTCCACCGTCACCCCAACAGAAATACGCCCACACTATCACGACACATGAATCCACGTGGCGGTCTTTCGACCACGGTATTCCATTGGCGGTACACACCGCCGCGCTCAAAATACACACACATTTACAAAACACTACCACATTGGACAATTCCAAATACACACACCTGATACACATACACACACCACTCCCACACATCCAATACAATATAAAACACACACCCACATCACCCACAAACCCCTATGACAAAATTACAGAGAGAAGGCCAGAGAGAGACACTACAAACAACTACCAAGCATCCACAGGCACACAATACCATCACCCACATAGCTTCCACGCACCTCACACAACATACCCCTAAATATCACCCCAGTTATCACTACACACACCACCCCACACATCACCCACACCACCCCATGGCACGGCAAAGACACCCCAGGTTCTCTGAGGAGGAGCTCAGGGTCATGGTGGAGGAAATCGTCCAGGTAGAGCCACAGCTATTCGGATCACAGGTGCAGCACACCTCCATAGCTAGGAAGATGGAGCTATGGCGCAGAATAGTGGACAGGGTCAACGCAGTGGGACAGCACCCAAGAAATAGGGATGACATCAGGAAGAGGTGGAACGAACTACAGGGGAAGGTGCGTTCCATGGTCTCCAGACACCACCTTGTGGTACAGAGGACTGGCGGCGGATGCCCACCTCCTCCCCCACAACTAACAACATGGGAGGAGCAAGTCTTGGCGATTCTGCATCCTGAAGGCCTCGCAGGAGTAGATGGAGGAATGGACTCTGGTAAGTCAAATCTTAACTATTACATGCCCCACTCTACTTGCATGCTATCACATACCCTCACCCTCATCCCCATCACTCCAACTTCTCACAAATGTCCCAACATCACAAACCACACATCAAAACACCAAGCTCTGCATGCAACAACAAACCATGGACACCCATCACCAAAGCATGGCCACTGCACATACCCATACACCCCCCTAAACCACTATCACACAAGGACCCACACAGGAATGCAAGCACTCGGGTACACAGTCACCCACCCACTGCACACCATGGCACACACAGATGTAATAAACATCCTTTTATAGCCCTGCAGGACCCCTACCCAACGTCACCGGACAGGAGGGTCCACACATGTCCACACCACCAACAGAAGAGGCCCACAGTGATGACAGCAGCTCTGTCCAACTGGATCTAGATGACCAGCCTGGCCCATCTGGGACCTCGGGTCAGTCGGTTCCCCTGACACAGTCACAGGCCACCACAGAGCTTCCCCCCTCTGGAAACACCAGCACAGCACCCACCCAGCGGGCCCATACCTCTGTCCCCAGGAAACGTCAATCAGCAGTGTGTCCACCACTACAGGGAACCCAGGCTAACCCACCACCCCAAAAACAACAGGGACCTGGGGGCAGTGGCAGTGTGCACACGGTCCAGGGGGCGGAGGCCCAGGAACACAGGGGAACTGGGGGGGCTGCTGTGCGACAGGGGAGGACAGGCCAAGGGAACCCACTCTCCACAAGGCCCTCTTCAACATCATGGGAGCCTACCACCATAACAGGAGACGATGGCAACGGTACTGGCCAAGTTTCAGGAGACCCAGCGCCTGCAGGAGGAACAATATTTGGGCTTCAGGGAGGAACTCAGATCCATCAATTCCACCCTGGGCACCATCGTAGGGGTGCTGAAGGAAGTCCTCAACACCGGGAGGGACACTGTGGCACAACAAGGGGCCCCTGACACTAGCCTGGACGATGAACTGCCCACCACCTCTGCCGGCGCCAGTGGACAGGAGGCACCGCCACAGGACCACCACACCAGCACCCCACCCCCTGCAGAGGGAGAACCACCCTGCAAATGGTCCCTGAGATCCAGGTCAAAGACAGAGAACGATGTCAAGACCCCTGCCAAGAAATGAGACCACCCTGAATGTCATCCTTCTGTCCCACCTTGTCACCCTGTCCATCCTCAAACTGCCCCAGCTCCACTTCCTATGCCCATTTGGGCAATGCACCTGTGAGACTAATAGACTGGACTCTGCCATGGACATTCCTCCACCATCACCCCTCACCATTTTACAACCCCCTCCAATATTGAGCACTGAAATAAACACCCTTAAAGCACAAAACAATCTGGAGTCTGTCTGTGATTTCGAAATAGTGTATTAGCATTAACAGTTACAAAATGCTCTTTCAATTGTAATGTCAACATACCTATGTCACACAGCTCTAGTCCATGAGGAAACAAAGCAGATGACACACAGTGGGACCCACATCTGTGAAATCGTAAGGGAAAGTGACAACTCAGTGACCATACACTGGGTGAAAATGACAGACAGTAGAGAGGTAGTAGTGTTAAAGTACATGTAGTAGGCAGGTTTGTATTCTTACCTGTGTCTCACTGGAAGTATTGCAGGATCACAGAGTTCCTGTTGTCGATGTCCTCTTCTTCTGCTTCCTCGTCTTCACTGTCCACAGGCTCCACAACTGCCACAACACCACCATCTGGACCATCCTCCTGCAGAAAAGGCACCTGTCGTCACAAAGCTAAGTTGTGAAGCATACAGCAGGCCACGATGATCCGGCACACCTTCTTTGGTGAGTAGAATAGGGATCCACCTGTCATATGGAGGCACCTGAACCTGGCCTTCAGGAGGCCGAAGGTCCGCTCTATAATCCTCTGAGTCCACCCATGGGCCTCATTGTAGCGTTCCTCTGCCCTTGTCCTAGGATTCCTCACTGGGGTCAGTAGCCATGACAGGTTGTGGTAACCAGAGACACCTGCAAATGGCGAGGGCAACTGTTAGACACACACTAACCTGTAGGGATATCCCCAGACCCAGACAACCATTCCCACTGACTTGCTTCCAGGTGCTCACCTAATAGCCACACATGGTGCCTCTGGAGTTGACCCATCACATAAGGGATGCTGCTATTCCGCAGGATATAAGCGTCATGCACTGAGCCAGGGAATTTGACATTCACATGGGAGATGTACTGGTCTGCCAAACACACCATGTGCACATTCATGGAATGATAACTCTTCCGGTTTCTGTACACCTGTTCTCTCCTGCGGGGGGTACCAATGCCACATGTGTTCCATCAATGGCACCTATGATGTTGGGGATATGTCCCAGAGCATAGAAGTTAGCTTTCACTGTAGGCAAATCCTCCACCTGAGGGAAAACGATGTAGCTCCGCATGTGTTTCAGCAGGGCAGACAACACTTTGGACAACATGTTGGAAAACATAGGCTGGGACATCCCTGATGCTATGGCCACTGTTGTTTGAAAAGACCCACTTGCAAGGAAATGGAGTACTGACAGCACCTGCACTAGAGGGGGGATTCCTGTGGGATGGCGGATAGCTGACATCAGGTCTGGCTCCAGCTGGGCACACAGTTCCAGGATTGTGGCACGATCAAGCCTGTAGGTGATGATCACATGTCTTTCCTCCATTGTCGACAGGTTCACCAGCGGTCTGTACACCGGAGGATGCCGCCATCTCCTCACATATCCCAGCGGACGGTGCCTATGAAGGACAACAGCGAGCACAGAGTCAACCAACTCAGAAATACGTACCCACAGTTTATACAAAACACAAATCATAATCCGAAATTTGGCCTGTATGAGATTTGAGGCAATGCCTGATTATGTGTGACGCAGTAAAAAATTAAGCCATGTGGGCCCCTGAAATGGCGGCTGCCTGACCTGTAAAGTGGGACATTGGGATGTGAGGTAACTGCGCTGGCGATGTACACCGTCGCGGTAGGCGGTCGAAGACCGCAGCGCAATTCAGCATTGGTTAACATTGGACCCTATGGGTCCCAGGAGCCAATGACGGTGTAGGCCGGCGGTGGCGGTACGTAGCGGAAGTGACCGCCATTTTCTATCTGTTCAATCACTCGATACCTGATCTTAGACAGGAGAGGACCTACACTGCAAGTGCTGCTGTGACCTCAGTCTGAAAGAGACAATGGCTAGTGCGTCTGGGGAAAGGGCCTCTGCCTTCACATCGGAGGAGTTGGAGAAACTCGTGGATGGGGTCCTCCCCCTGTATACGCTACTCTACGGTCCCCCAGACAAACAGGTAAGGACACTGGGAGCATGCTGTATGGGCTATGCCTGTGTGGAGTGGGGTGGATGAGAGATGGGGGTGGAGATTGAGGCGTGCATGAAACGACGGTGAGTGCATGTGCCACATGGCAAGTGTAGGGATGGGGGACAATGACTGTGACGGTGCAGTTGGTAATAACTTTCCTTTTTCCCCTGTACAATTCATGTAGGTCAGTGCCCACCAGAAGAAGGATATTTGGCGTGCCATCGCCAAGGACGTACGGACCCTGGGGGTCTATCACAGACAGAGCACCCACTGCCGTAAGAGATGGGAGGACATTCGCCGCTGGAACAAGAAGATGGCGGAGGCCCAGCTGGGGTTGGCCTCCCAACGTGGGAGGGGTGCCCTTCGTACCATGACCCCCCTGATGTTCAGGATCCTGGCGGTGGCGTACCCTGTGTTGGATGGGCGCTTGAGGGCATCACAGAGCCACAAGGGGGTGAGAACACTCTCATTCTGCTGATTTTGCGCGCAGTGGAGGTGTCCGGGTGGGGGAGGTGGGCTGTGGGTTTCCCTAGGCCAGGGAGAGTGTGCTAGTTAGGTCCCCTTGTTCTGGCAGACCCTGTGGCACCCCACCCCACCTGTGTACAGTGCCAAGTACACCTAGTCAGGCTTGTGTAACATCCATGTGTGCAGATGTCAGCCATAGCCTTGTAGGCCATGTCCCAGGGATTGAACAGTAGACCCCAAGTGCGTGGCGTAGTGCAGGGGGCTTCTGTGTCTGTTGTGTCCGCCAACTGTAGCGGTAATGCATGCACTCAACATGTCTTTCTTCTGTCGTTCCCCCCCTTTTTGTGGTCTCCCTGTTCTTGTGTGCATTAGCATTATCAGGCAGTGGAGCAGTGGCACCGGAGCAGGAGGGAGCTGCATCCCACATGGCCCTGGAGGGCGAGACTACGGACTCTGAATTCACCAGTGGGACGGAGGGCGAGGGGAGCTCCACGGCGGGGACAGGAGCTGACACCAGTGATACGGACTCCTCCTCTGATGGGAGCTCCCTTGTGGTGGCGGCCACATCTGTGCCCCCCGCATCTACAGGTACAGCCGCCACTCCCCCTACCACCACCGCCCTCCCAGCAGCCCCTCAGCCTTTGCCCCGTGCCCGCTCACCCAGGAGGGTGGGCATCACCTTCGCCCCAGGCACCTCAGGCCCTGCCGCAGTCACCCCTGCTGCCCTCAGTGAGGAGGCCATTGACCTCCTCAGGTCCCTCACTGTTGGGCAGTCTACCATTTTGAATGCCATCCAGGGTGTAGAGAGGCAGTTGCAACAAACAAATGCATTCCTGGAGGGCATTCATTCTGGTCAGGCAGCCCTTCAGCGAGCTTTTCAGACTCTGGCCTCAGCACTGATGGCAGCTATTGTCCCTGTCTCTAGCCTCCCCCCTCCAACTTCCTCCACCCAGACCCAATCCCCTCTACCTCAGCCTATCCCAATCACACCTTCAGACCAGCATGCACACACGTCAACACACAAGGGAAGCTCAGGCAAACATAAGCACCACACATCCCACAGGCACTCACGCAAGCATCACACACATGCAGACACACCAACATTCACTGCCTCCACTGTGCCACCCTCCTCCTCATCTCCCTCCTCCCTCCCAGTCTTGTCTACACTCACACCTGCATGCACTACATCTACAGCCACTACTTCCATCACCAGCACACACACCACCACACCCCGCTCACGTGCACTCACCACCCCCACTACCATTCACAGGTCCCCTGTGTCCTCTCCCAGTGTGTCTGTGACGCCACCTCCCAAGATACACAAACAAAGCCACCCACCCACCCAACAGCCATCCACCTCACGACAGCCTACAGCGCATGCACCTTCACCCAAAGTCACAAAACAAACAACTCCTACAACCACAACCTCTTCCTCCACTCCCAAACCCCCTCCAGCTACCCGTCCCAGTGTTCCCAAGAAACTTTTCCTGTCCACCCTTGACCTCTTTCCCTCACCTCCCCCACCCCGTCAGTCTCCTAGGGCCCGACTCTCCAGATCCCAACCTAGCACCTCAGCCACAACATCTCAGGGACCAGTGGTGCCTGTAGTCACCGGAATCTGGAGTGCACCGGGCAGCAGGGCAGCCAGTGTGGCACGGAGCCACAGCACGGACAGTCCCCCACCTGTCAAACATCAAAAGTTAGCCAGTGCCCGGCAGGAGAGGGGGAAGACTCCAGCCACCAAAGCCGCTCCCAAGGGTACAGGTGGGAGTGTGGAGTCAGCTGCAACACTTTCCAAGGTGGGGAAGGGGCACAAGAAACTCAGCAAGTCTGGGAAGAGCAGCACAGCGGAGAAGACCGCCATCATCCCTGCTGCCCAGGAAGCCACCAACATCATCCCCGCTGCCCAGGAGGCCACCGCCATCATCCCCGCTGCCCAGGAGGCCACCGCCAGCATCAGCCCTGCTGCCCAGGAGGCCACTGCCAACACCAACCCAGCTGCCCAGGAGGCCACCGCCAGCACCTGCCCAGGACAGGACCACCAGCACCAGCCCAGCTGCCCAGGACAGGACCGCCAGCACCAGCCCAGCTGCCCAGGACAGGACCGCCAGCACCAGCCCAGCTGCCCAGGACAGGACTGGGCCATAAAGGACCGCCAGCACCAGCCCCGCTGGGCCAGATAGGATCACCAGCACCAGCCCCGCTGGGCCAGATAGGACCGCCAGCAGCTGAGTCACTGCCAAGGACCCTGCCGCCACAAGCACCGCTGAACAGGACACTGCCGCCACAAGCACCGCTGAACAGGACACTTCCGCCACAAGCACTGCTGAACAGCACACCGCAGCCGCAAGCACCCCTGAACTGGACAGCCGCCACAAGCACCGCTGAACAGGACACTGCCGCCACAAGCACCGCTGCCAAGGACACCGCAGCAATAAGCACCGCTAGCCCATGAGCGCCAAGGGCACTGACGCTACTGAGTCCGTCACGAGCAGGATGATGCACTCTGGGCACCAGGCCCCCTCCAGAACCAGTGGAGAGATACATCCACTACCTCAGTCCTTGGCAGGATGAAGCACTCTGGGCACAAGGCCCCCTCCAGAACCAGTGGAGACATACATCCACTACCTCAGTCCTTGGCAGGATGAAGCACTCTGGGCACAAGGCCCCCTCCAGAACCAGTGGAGACTGTTATCCACTTGAGAGACTGTGGCTTTGCACTCCCCAGGATTGAACAGTGGGAAACCCACCCATGGTAGAGACTTGAGAGACTGTGGCTTTGCACTCCCCAGGATGGAACAGTGGGCAACCCACCCACTGTAGAGACTTGAGAGACTGTGGCTTTGCACTCCCCAGGATTGAACAGTGGGCATGTGGCCCCCCCGTGGATTTGGCGTTGTGCACTCAACCGCGTGAGGTGCCCCCCCTTTCCCTTCCCCCTGAGGTGCCTGTTTTATTGCTATCTGATGCCCCTGCAGTGTTCTCTCCATCATGTTCGGGGATTGAGTGTGGGCCTCGCCCATGCCGTGTGGGCCCAGTGTTCCACGGACTTCAATGGAGCACTACCTGGACTACTATTCTTGGTGTATATATTTGTTAATAGTGTATATATATTTTTGCGTACTGGATTTTAATATATTACAATGGTTACACTCATTTCCTTTTGTCTTTGCATTCTTCTGGGGGAGTTGGGGGGTGTAACTGTAATGTATCATGCTGTATTGGTGTGTGTATTGTAGTGGGTGAGGGTGGGGGTGTTGCGTGTGTGTGTCCCTGTTTTTTCCCTCCCCCTCCCCTGTGTCGTAGGTGCAGTACTCACCATGGTCTTCTCCGCCGGCGTTCGTGCTCCTGGTAGAGGAGCAAGAAGATAAGGGCTGGCAGGATCTGGAACTCGGGTTCCATGGCGTCCTGATTCCTCGTGTGGTGTGTAGAGGTGAGCGTTTTCCCTTCAAAGTCCTGTTTCCGCCGTGTTTTTGTTTGCGGTGAATCCGTCCCGGAAAAGGTGGCGGATTGGTAGGTTGTGATACTGTGGGTGGTACATTGTCCTCTGCCTGTCTGTTGGCGGTGACCGCCATGTTGTTTGTTTGTACCGCCATGGCGGTCGGAGTGTTAAAGTGGCTATGTTGGTGGTTTCCGCCACAGTCGTGATTCCATTTTTTTTCCACCGGCCTGTTGGCGGTCTACCACCGACCGCCAGGGTTGTAATGAGGGCCTTTGTGTGCAGAACAATTTTTGATCCAACTTGGGGAGGGATGTAATGTTCCGTGATGATCTAGTTGTTTTTGACCAGCCACGGAACACCGACCCGGAAGGAGAAAGGACTCCCGGGGCGCGGTTTTTGATTCATTAAAGTGCAGAGCACGGGAGTTGAGTAGTGTTGCCCACGACTCCGGTGCACCTCTGCATTTAACGAGTATGAGTGTTTACTTTGCTGTGCGCGATGCAAAATAGTTGTTGCCAACTATAACAATAATTCTGACGCACAGAGAATGGATTATAATATTTCACATAGCAAACTGTTATAATAGTTTTAAAATACTTTTCTACTTTTAAGTTTATTCGTGGCTTTTTTTTTTACTGAGCCCTGAATATTTCTTTTTGTAATATTTTTGTGGCCAACTCCAAGAGGCGTGAAACTAGGTAGTTGCACTGGTAAATCTTAAAATGAGTTATTTTACGCAGCCTACTTGAATTGGTAAGCGTTCGTACTAAATGAGTTGATTAACGTAACTGGGGAGAGGTCGTGACGGCGCTTGTCCTTTTTTTATACCTATTATTCCGGTGCTGTTGACGGCGCTCGTCCTTTTTCTATTTTTTATGCCGGAGCTGCTCGAGTTGACAAGGGAAAAAGCCGGAAGTGAATGCGTGGAGCAGAAGTGACGTGGGCTCCATCGAGATGTTGCGGCAAGTAAGTGGGGTTAGTGCTGATCAACTTGGCTGGGGTTCGTTTTTTGGGGGGGGATGGGTGCGATGTAAATAAGTGGTCCTTCTCTTGAAGCTTAGTACCCCAGCATGAATAATTGCTGCTTGTAAGTGATTCGCAGCCGTTGTACTTGCAAGTTGAGATTCAGTAGTTTAGAGCCTGTCAAAGTATACGCGGCAACCTGGCGTGCAAATAATAATTGTAGTTGTCAACAGTTTTTGGCGTTCAGTGTATTGGGCAAACAGCGTGCGGTGTCACAACAGAAAACTGCATTCAAAATAAAGATTGTAAATGCCAAATGAGGCGTACGTGAGAGTTCGGATAACTTGTGTTATGCCTTTCTGCTGGGATACCCCAATGGATCCTTGAGCTCCCAACGTGTTCCATAACGGAATGCCAAAACATTCTCACACAGTATTCCCCATGGCTCGAGCTTGGACCAACTGCCATAATCCCTATGTGTTATATTCCTTTTACCATTGTCTTCAGATTTTGCTTCCTTCCCCATCCGTGGTTCGTTTCACAAGTGGAATGCTAAGGGGTGAGCATTTCAAGTTGAAAGTTCATTAGTCAGAGGGTAAGTTATAGACGTGGCATTCACACGTGCTGTACTCTTGCTTCTGATTTAACGAAAATGATCCTTGCTGGTTCCATTGGCTGTTTTTTTTTTTAAACATGTTTTTGCTGTATTACATCTCCCTATTGTAACCTGTTTCACTATTTGGTCTATTCTTCAGGTTCTAGGACGCTTAGTTGTCAAATCAGTAACTGTTGTGTCCGAGACTCTTGGGCACAATTACCTTGCTCAGAAGTCGCAAAGGTTCCTAGTTCGGTCTTGACGTTGTGGTAGTGACAAGCCCCCTAGTAAACTGTGAAGTGGGAGTGTTTTACTTACTACTTTTAGACGCTGGAAGTAAAATATTTTTCTGGCAGGAAAAAGTAAATTCCTATTTTCAATTTCAGTAGGTTTAAGCAAGTAAAAAAAAAAAAAAATCCACCCAGATATTTATCTTTAGTTATAATTCTTGTGAAATATCCTGGATATTCCCATTCCCTGTATGTCTGAGCTGGTGTCTGGAATGCTGAGATAAGAATGGTAAGAGTGGATGATGGAATTTAGTGTTAGTGTGTGGTCTGCAGTGGAAACCAGGAGATCTGGACATTTGGAGGGAGGATGAAGGTCTGAAAGGACCTAACTGCTATTGCAGTAAAATAAAGGCCTAACATGAAATAAAGAACTTACCTCATATATGAGTGACCCCAGACTCTTGTATGAAGACCGATCCTTCCAACTACAACATTTTGTCCACAGGTTGTTAAAGACCTGTGTGAAAAACAGTAAGACCCTAGTGGTAGTTGGGAGCCATTTCTAGCAGAAGAGTCCTGTGTTAAGTCCAAATGAACGCCCCAAACACATTGTTCTTTTGAAGATTTATTTCTTGAAGCTCGGACCCCCGGCACAGCTAATCCTTTCTTCAACTCTCCTAGCAACCATCTTTCCCAGCAATGAGCACATTACATTCCAGGCCTGAGCTCATTACTTTCCAAAGCATCATTACGTTCTAGAGTTCTTATATTCTAACATTCCATTAGCTGACATGCCAGTAAACACAACATCCTGTGAAAAGGAAGATGGCCCTGTGACCCTGGAGGACTACTTTGGGGCTGTCTACCCTTAAATCCTGGTGAAGAGGGTGGGAAAGGTCTGACAAGAAGCAAGCTGAGTGAGGGGAGATACAAACTGAGGAGATGTGTCCCACTGAATAACCCTAAACGTAAGGACTCTGCTGTGGAGATAGTGTTATGTGGATAGTACTGTGTAGACAGTGAAAAGAGGTAGGAATGTCTTTTACATTAGGCATAACTTTGAAATGCCCCGTGGAGCTTATGGCAGTAAAATATTCAGAAGTGACATAAAGAGCAGCATTGGTGCGTATGCCGTATGTTTTTTCAATAAAGTGGACAAAGGCATGGACTAGCCTGTGTCTCAGTCAACATAATTGTGAAATCATATTGCACCCTCAGCATTGCAGCACCCTGGAGGGTCCTGTGGGTATTTGCCTCTTTGTGGCACTCGTTCCGGATTGACCATAGAAGAGATCATGACTCCAGCTAGCGCTATTGTTGATGAATTTATCAAAGGCTTATGACAGTGTGCAGCATTAGATTAATAGGGTATTTTCTCTCTGCCCCAAGTCAGTTTTGGGCTGGAAGAAGAAAGTGTGATCTTTGGGGGCATAGAAGCACAACTTGCTTATGTGAGCGACTGCCGATGTCTTGGATTGCAGGCCTTGGTGTCAGAGTGGCGGCACTATGATGGCGTGTAGTAAGCAAATGTTTGTTTGAGACAGACGTGGAAACATTGAAGAAAGACTACTGAAGGTCTCCTGGTGAAGTTGGGGAAAAATTACTATCTCCAAGGACATAGGAGATAGAATTGAGACTGTTGTTTGAGGGTATATTGTGTTTAAAGTAATGGAAAGCCGAAATATTGCCTGTCTGGCAATATTCCAATTGCATTGTTAAAATATAAAATTCAGTTAATTAGTCAACGAGTTTATTTGGTTTTCATGGATTTTGTATTATATTATGTACTTCTGTTCAGAAATGTTCCTTGTTTCCCCATTAAGTGTGATCTTTATTAGGGTGGTAAACATGCTAGCTTATAATTCTTATGCTTTGGCAAATTCCATACCCATCTAGTTTTTGATGCGTGTCAGGTTTAGTATGTTTCTGTGTGAGTTAGTTGTGTTGTTTTGGGAATTTCAGTTTTTGATAATGCTTGTGGTGTGTTGGGTGCTTAGTACTGTAAGACAGATTTGGAAGTTTAAATTATCCAACCATAGCTTGCTTTACATGTAGAGTGTGAGCATTTACCTTCAACTCCATATGGAGTCTAGTTTATAGTTTGGGGAAGAGGGTGTAGTACCCATCTGTATGTTGTTGTTTAGCTACAAGTGGGTTGTGCATGTTCAAGGTTTGCTGATGTGGTGGACAGTAGTACCCTGTCTTGAGGAATAGGAGTGTAGTACACTTGTGTGTTTGGTGTGGTGAACGAGAAGTAGTCTGTCATTAGAGCTTGTATGGGGGAGTACATGATGGTGTGCTTATTTGGGGAAGAGTAGAACACTATTATTATAAGTTTCATGTGGGAGTACCCCATGGGTGTGATGTGCGAGAAGGTAAGTGCCATGTGGCAAGGGGAAGTACCAATGGAGTGAAAATATGGCAAAGAGTAGAACCCCTGGGTTGTCTGTGTGGTTAGCACACGTTTTGCCTGATTGTTGTGGGTTATCACCACAAGTTGCACCTGAGATGTCATTCTGTACCAGTGGAAAAATTAGCAGGTGTGTTGTACAGGAGGCAGAGTACATTTTTGATTGCTTTGTGGTGCGTTTTATTCTGTTTGCACACATTGGAGCCAGTCAGTGTTGTGCTTTAATAGAAGGGTTTGATGTAGCTCAAGTGTGTTGTAGGTGAGTACTTCTTAGCCTGTTTTTGTAATCTACAGGGAGTGCAGAATTATTAGGCAAATGAGTATTTTGACCACATCATCCTCTTTATGCATGTTGTCTTACTCCAAGCTGTATAGGCTCGAAAGCCTACTACCAATTAAGCATATTAGGTGATGTGCATCTCTGTAATGAGAAGGGGTGTGGTCTAATGACATCAACACCCTATATCAGGTGTGCATAATTATTAGGCAACTTCCTTTCCTTTGGCAAAATGTGTCAAAAGAAGGACTTGACAGGCTCAGAAAAGTAAAAAATAGTGAGATATCTTGCAGAGGGATGCAGCACTCTTAAAATTGCAAAGCTTCTGAAGCGTGATCATCGAACAATCAAGCGTTTCATTCAAAATAGTCAACAGGGTCGCAAGAAGCGTGTGGAAAAACCAAGGCGCAAAATAACTGCCCATGAACTGAGAAAAGTCAAGCGTGCAGCTGCCACAATGCCACTTGCCACCAGTTTGGCCATATTTCAGAGCTGCAACATCACTGGAGTGCCCAAAAGCACAAGGTGTGCAATACTCAGAGACATGGCCAAAGTAAGAAAGGCTGAAAGACGACCACCACTGAACAAGACACACAAGCTGAAACGTCAAGACTGGGCCAAGAAATATCTCAAGACTGATTTTTCTAAGGTTTTATGGACAGATGAAATGAGAGTGAGTCTTGATGGGCCAGATGGATGGGCCCGTGGCTGGATTGGTAAAGGGCAGAGAGCTCCAGTCCGACTCAGACGCCAGCAAGGTGGAGGTGGAGTACTGGTTTGGGCTGGTATCATCAAAGATGAGCTTGTGGGGCCTTTTCGGGTTGAGGATGGAGTCAAGCTCAACTCCCAGTCCTACTGCCAGTTCCTGGAAGACACCTTCTTCAAGCAGTGGTACAGGAAGAAGTCTGCATCCTTCAAGAAAAACATGGTTTTCATGCAAGACAATGCTACATCACACGCGTCCAAGTACTCCACAGCGTGGCTGGCAAGAAAGGGTATAAAAGAAGGAAATCTAATGACATGGCCTCCTTGTTCACCTGATCTGAACCCCATTGAGAACCTGTGGTCCATCATCAAATGTGAGATTTACAAGGAGGGAAAACAGTACACCTCTCTGAACAGTGTCTGGGAGGCTGTGGTTGCTGCTGCACGCAATGTTGATGGTGAACAGATCAAAACACTGACAGAATCCATGGATGGCAGGCTTTTCAGTGTCCTTGCAAAGAAAGGTGGCTATATTGGTCACTGATTTGTTTTTGTTTTGTTTTTGAATGTCAGAAATGTATATTTGTGAATGTTGAGATGTTATATTGGTTTCACTGGTAATAATAAATAATTGAAATGGGTATATATATTTTTTTGTTAAGTTGCCTAATAATTATGCACAGTAATAGTCACCTGCACACACAGATATCCCCCTAACATAGCTAAAACTAAAAACAAACTAAAAACTACTTCCAAAAATATTCAGCTTTGATATTAATGAGTTTTTTGGGTTCATTGAGAACATGGTTGTTGTTCAATAATAAAATTAATCCTCAAAAATACAACTTGCCTAATAATTCTGCACTCCCTGTATGGTTGGATGGCAGTACTGCTCTAATGTTTGGTTATTGTGTTGTGCCAATAATTTTTTCTCTGTGTCCACTGGGTGCTGTCATGTTTGTGTTCGAAAGAAATCCCTACTTTTTCTTGTGTAGTTTCCAGAGGGCATAGTTCTGAGTGTAGATTAAGTGCTTTCTTTGGGCTGACAATTGATTATGTTGGTCTGGCCAGCTAGTGACACTAGGTGTTTGGCTAGGGGTGTGTGTTTTGGAGAAGGCGTTAGTTTGTTGTGTCTGTGTGGTCTAAGTTGTATAGTAGTGTGATGGAGAAGTCTGGGGGCTTGTGTATGAGTGTTGAGAGAACAGGTTTTGTGCTTAGGGGAATGGCAGTTTACCTTTAAGGTGCTGTATGGTAAAAAACATTTTTTTCATTTTGTATCTTTAATTTGTAGAGTTAGGGATGACAGAGAAACACTTTGTTGAAGGATCCCCTGGCTGTCATGTGATGGAGCGTACATTACCTCCTGTCCCTCCCTTGCCTGCCTTCATAACTAATGAGGCTCTCTTTCCTCCACTAGACCCCTCCCTTCCTAAATAAAAACGCCTCCACCCCTCCACCTTTTTTTGTCTCACCTGTAGACTTCCCTCTATCCTCCTTCATGGCAGGGTATTAGGGGTCTTCAGTGCTGGATCTTTGCGGGGTGCTGCGCTCCCTGTGGCGGTCTCTTGGCCTGGCAGCATTGTTGTGGGACAGCACAGCTCTCTCTGGAACGTGGCTTGTAGACAAGACACTACAACAGAGTCGGGTGGTCCTGCTGGGGCTGTGCTTTCGGGTCGACGCCTCTGCTTGACTGGGAGCATATGGCGAGGCTGTGTATGGCATACCTGAGGCGGTAGGAATGGGTTTTCTGCCTGTTTTTCTTTCCAATTTTCGGGACTTTGTTCTCTTTTCATTTCTGCGTCTTGTAAGGTTGTTCCTTTCCCCTTCTCAGGGACTCCTGCTGCTGTTCTCTCAGATGGGGGGAATGCACCTCTCCTGTCGGTGGTGCTTCGGCATATGCTTGTGTGTGTGGTGGAGGTTGTGGGTTCCCTGCCCTAAATTGTTGGGGGGTCCCCTTGGCCTGATGGTTCCGGGATGGAACCCTCTCCCCGCATATTGGTAGTGTCATGTGGCCTGGTAGTTAGATTCCCCTGTCCGCCCTCTGCAGGATGTAGGGTTCGATTCTTGGTCTTTGGAGGTCCATGTGTATTCTTGACTCGTGGACTGTTCCGGAATGTATAAATAGATGAACTTGTACCTTTTGATGTATGGGTTCCCCTCTAGGTGTGTCAGTGGGCTTTCCCTGCTTTTCGAACTTGGCCTGCGACACCTCTCCGGCCGTCACATGTGTGTCTTTAGTGGCTGTCTATGTTTGTTTGATGTCAGCATTAGCAGCTCCTTCTGCTTCGTCAGGCAAGCTGTTGGTTTCCTGGGGAGTTTTGTCCTTCTGGCTTTTGTGTGGGAATGTATGACATTTCCATCCTTTTGGACTGTGGGGCTGTGGCTTGCTCTGTTTGCTCACTTGATTTTCATCCAGTGTTTGCCTTGCCCTTCTGGGGTCCTGTCTGGGGATTTGCTGCTGTAGGTTTGGAGGGTTATGAATTCAGATTTTCCTAGCTAGGAAACTCTAGAATTTATTAAAGACACGGAGGCAAGTATTATGCTTCCTTTTCGTTATTTGGGAGTGGTCTTCATGCTGTTAGGCTGCATCTGCGGCTGTTGTGCTTGGGCTTTCCATGGTGTGCTTTGTTGGGTGGTGGACAGGTGTAAGCCTTTGTGTTTGTTTGCCACTATTGGATTGCTCTGCTGGCCCATTGGGTTGCTTGCTTGGGTCACAGAGTTCTGTCCTCTGTCTGGTTTTCTGTTCTGGTCAGTCTTTTGAAGTGATTGTTTGTGACTCAGCATTCTCTTTGGTCATTGGTTACGAAGAAAGACGAGGGAGGGACAGGAGGTAATGCATCCATTACTTACCGATCTTGGCATTACTCCTAGTCCTACTCCCTCACCTTCCTTCGATTTCTCTCCTGGTAAGGTTCATCTGAGTGTCTGGTTGACTTGTTAATGTACAGGAGGTAGAGTGGGTGGGGGCATTTTTATTTAGGAAGGGAGGGCTCTATTGGATGCAAGGGAGCCTCATTGGTTACGAAGGAAGGCGAGGGAGTAGGACTAGGAGTAATGCCATTATCAGTAAGTAATGGATGCATTTCTTGTGATCCTTAATGTATGGTTTCTTTGTGAATGTGCAGACGTGGTTGGGCCTCATGTCCGAAGAGGTTTCAAGACTTGCATGTTTTAAACCATTGTAACCTAGTTGTCTGTCTGTTCGACATGCAAGGGAATGACGTTTATTTGTTTTGTTGTTTGAAAGGGAGGTGTGTAGTATTTCCTGTGTGTCTAAGCTGGTTTGTGGAAAGCTGAGAGTGAAGGATGTAAGATAGTGTTAGTGTGTTCTGCAGTGAAAACTAGTATATATGGATGGTTGGAGGGAGAATGGAGGCCTGACAGGATCTACTTGCTGTTGCTGTCATCTATGGGCCTGCCATGATATTAAGAATGTACTTCCTACACCAGTGTCTCCAGACCCTTGTATGAAAATTCTGCCCTCCAAATACAGCATCATATTTCCTTTGTAGCTGGAAATTTGCACTCATAAAAAGATGTATTTTTATTCTAAAATCCACTATGCAGATCAGGCAACAACAATAGTAGAACATCTTTTGACAAAGAATTACAGATGCTAGTGATCTGGACACACCACCAGTCCATTTCTCGTGGAAGCCCTCATAATCTTCTATGTTTCAGGCACTCCCTATTTTTTATGTCTGGGTTCTGAGACAACAGCTGTCAAATAAAGCTGTTGCTAACAATATAGATATACATATAGTGGCCCGAGGTCCACCCCTTTCATCCATTGGCTTTCTTCAACCAACTCCTTTCAGTAATTTATTTGAGACTTTGCCTATCACATCTTGCTCAGCCCAGTGAAGAATACATCTCTCAACTAATATTATGAGCTGTTTGGAGTGTATCCTTTTGCCTCTATTCGAGTGCTTGCGTTGAAACATATGAGGAACTACTTACATCTTTACTTTTGTCTCTCTCTAATGTGTGTGATTTTGCTAATGATAAATATGTTAACACATTAAACCCAAACCTATTGGCTTTGCCAGTGCTTATCCCTGTCCTTGAGAGAGATTTATCTGTCTTGCCAGACCCATGTAATGAACAAACATTGGCAAATTCAACAGGTCTAGACTTGGCAAGCGGGTGCAATGGTTATTATTTTTTTTATTGAAAGTGTATGCATAGCACTACAGTAAAAAGAAGCAGCAGCATTGGAAAGACCCTTAGCTTTTGCTTCTTTTTAAAGAGGCAGTGGCATACACATTTTCATTGAATTCTAATGCTTCAATCGTCACTTTTCAGATGTAGGCTGCAGTTCCATAGGCCATTTCTAGAGGTCCACCAAGTTCGACAAAAAATCTTTCTGTAGCATACTGCAGTATGTTTAGCCATTACTAGAAGTCCAAGAGGCAAAATTTGTCCCTTTAACTTCTTTATCTCAAAGATTCGTAGGACATAGGAGGCAATATATGTTGTTTTGGGCTTTGTTGCTCAGATAACCCCTGTTCACCCCATTGGTAGCTTGACTCGAGCAGTCAGGCTTATCTCAGAAGCAATGTGTAAAGCATTTGCACATAACACACAGTAATAAGTGAAAACACTACAAAAGGACATCACACCAGTTTTAGAAAAATAGCCATTATTTATCTATATAAAACAAGACCAAATACGATAAAAATCCAACATACAGTAAAAATCAGAAATGCAGTTCCTTGAAGTCGATAGCTCCACTTGGAGCTATCACGGTGTTGTGATCAGCAAAACCAACAGTTTAGGACGGCTGCGGCGTTGTGGGGCAGCTACAGTGTCGGGAAGACCCGCAAACAGTACCTAGGATTTGCAGGGTGTTGTGATACTCGCGGTGAGCTCTGGAGACCGGCGTCGCAGTGTCGGTTCCGGAGTCGGTGCAGGAGTCGTCTGGCCCTTGAGGTCACACATGTTGCGGATCGAACTCCAGGCTGATGAAGTCAGGTGCGCTGGCGTGGATGGCGTCGGGGCTGCGGTGCAAAGCAGGATGATGCGATGCGTGGTGCCCACAGGTCACGGAGCGGGCAGCGGCTCGGTGTCGACGTCGGTGAGACCAGGGCTGCTGTGTGAAGTGGGGCGGTGCAACGTGCGGTGTCCACAGGTCACAGTGCAGGCAGCGTCACCGTCGTTGCTGAAGTGCTGTCGTCGGTAGGCCCAAGCTATCGGTGCGGGACGGGATGGTGCTTCGGGACCCTCATGAGCAGTGTCCACAGGCCACGGTGCAGACAGGATGCCTGGTGACGACACAGGAGTCGATGGTGCTAGCGTCGGTGAACCAGGGCTGAGGTGCGGGACGGTACGGTGCTTTGTGTACCTCACGAGCGGTGTCCACAAGCCACGATGCAGGCAGCGCCACCAGTGTCGGCAGGAGCAGCATCGTCGGGGATGCCCAGGCTGTGGTGTGAGCAGGTGATGCCAGAGTGTGGGGCCCACAGGTCGCGGTGCGAGCAGCGGCTCGGTGAAGTCATCCGATGACTGTGTCGGTGAGACCAGGGTCGCAGTGCGAAGTGGGGCAATGTGACTCCGTGCGGCGGCGGCAGGTCATGGTGCAGGCCAACGGCGTCGTTGGCGGCGTCATAGTGGTTTCTCCTCTTGAGCAGCACAAAACACACAGTTCCCAGTGCTGCAGGTCGAGGAAACCGAAGTCTTTGGTGTCTCTGAGACTTCCAACAGGAGGCAAGCTCCACTCCAAGCCCTTGGAGAACTTTATCAAGCAGGACACACAGTAAAGTTGACCCTTTGCACTCTTTTCGGGCAGAAGCAGCAACTGCAGGCCTGTCCAGCAAAGCAACACAGCAAAGGGATAGTACTCCTCCTTAAGCTCTTCAGCTCTTCTCCTGGGCAGAGGTTCATCTTGATTCCAGAAAGATTCTAAAAGTCTGGGGTTTTGGGTCTTCTTCTTATACCCAGTTCTGCCTTTGAAGTTGACAAACTTCAAAGCAAAGTCTCAAGTGTTTGCAAGATCCTTCCTTGTCCAGGCCAGGCCCCAGACGCACACCAGGGGGTCGGAGACTGTATTATGTGAGGGCGGGCACAGTGCTTTCAGGTGTGAACGAACACTCCTCCCTCCTCTCTAGCTCAGATGGCTCATCAGGATATGCAGGCTACATCCCTCCCCCTTTTGTGTCACTGTCTAGAGAGGTGCAAAACAGCCAACTGTCAAACTGACCCAGACAGACAATCCACAGACAGGCAGAGTTACAGAATGGTATAAGCATGAAAATGCCTACTTTCTAAAAGTAAGCATTTTCAAACACACAATTTAAAAACCAACTTTATTAAAAGATGTATTTTTAAATTGTGAGTTCAGAGACCCCAAACTCCACATTTTTATCTGCTCTCAAAGGGAATTTGTGTTAAAAGGATATTTAAAGGCAGCCCCCATGTTAACCTATGAGAGAGATAGGCCTCACACAGTAAAACCCGAATTTGGCAGTATTTCACCGTTAGGACATATAAAACACACTAGTATGTCCTACCTTAAACATACATGGCACCCTGCCCATGGAGCTACCTAGGGCCTACCTTAGGGGGTGCCTTACATGTAGTAAAAGGGAAGGTTTAGGCCTGGCAAGTGGGTACACTTGCCAATTCGAATTGGTAGTTTAAAACTGCCCACCCAGACACTGCAGCAACAGGTCTGAGCCTTGTTTACAGGGCTACTACTGTGGGTGGCACAACCAGTGCTGCAGGCCCACTCGAAGTATTTGATTTACAGACCCTGGGCACCTCTATTGCACTTTACTAGGGACTTACTAGTAAATCAAATATGCCAATCATGGATAAACCAAACAACAGTACACTTTACACAGAGAGCATGTGCATGTTAGCACTGGTTAGCAGTGGTAAAGTGCCCAGAGTCCTAAAGCTAACAAAAACGGGTCAGAAAAAATAGGAGAAAGGAGGCAAAAAGACTGGGGATGACCCTGCTAAAAGGGCAATTTCCAACAAGATGCCTTTATCCAGTCCTCTGACTTTTGTTTTTTGTTGCAGCTTTCTAATAGGGCAAACTCTACCTGAAAGTGTTGAAGCGCTTTACAGAAGGACAGATTCATTTTGTGTAGGCACTGGAAGATTAAGTGATTTGCCCAGATTCGCAGGACGTTGAGCTGGCGCTGAGACTCAAACTTTATTTCCCTGCTCTAAAGTTGGTAGCTTTGGCCGTTATGCCATATCTTCTCCCCTTGCTTGCTTGGGGCTATCAGACTGCACATCTTGGTTCTGTGTTTGAAGTCCCCAAAAGCAGATCTTCCCAGTGTAAAGGGTGACATTATTTATTTTTGCACTGGGAAGCTCTGCCTTCGGGTACTTCAAAGAGAAAAGCGAGATGACCTATTTCTCCATAAAACAATGAACATTTGCCATCTGCCTGAAAGATTTATGGAGAAATATGTCAACAAATGCATGACATGTTCAATGTAGTTGTATAATCTTAAGGTTTTTCTGTGGAACCAGATGAAAAATATTAAAAAAGCACATGCAAGTGCTTCCATCACAAATGTCTCTTGTAGTGCTTTGACATTGGGCAAACTGGTTTTGCTAGCTGGTAGAAGAAGAAAGAGCAGATTGTTTGATAACTTCATTTTGTGTAGAAACTGGAACATTAAATTATTTCCCAGAGTGACAGGATGGTGAGCCAGCAGCAAGACAAGAACCTCTCCCCTTGCTTGCATATGTCAGATTGTATTGTAATTGTATTGTATTGTAATCGTATTTATATAGTGCTTACTACCCCTGACGAGGCGTCGAAGCGCTTTTCGATGAGTAGCACGCTACTCCGGAACCCAACAAGAATTAGTGATGGATTAATATCATTTAATAATGAGTACAGTTTTAGTATTATTATGAGTTAATTTGAGCCGCGGATATGAGAGTTTGATAGTTAGATTGACTGGAGTAATGGAGGGGTGGAGGAGGAAAGAAATCCAGCTTGTTAATTGGGAGTATATCCTTAATTTACTCAATCCAAAGGCTTGGGATGAATAAAGGGGGGCGGAGGGGGGTAGAGTATGTGGAAGGGTTAGGGAGAGCATAGTAGCAGGGTGAGATGAATGCAGGAGAATTTAGTAGGGTTGTGTGGGAGGTCACAGAGGTAGAGTGAGGTTTGGTGAGTTAGATGTGGAGGTGGAGGGAAGAGCTTAGGCAGAGATATTTAGGAGATGAAAGTGGTCGAAGGGATTTGGGATGAGTCAGAGTGAGAATGGAGGATAGTTTGATAGAGACATGACATACGAGTGATGAAAAATGAGAGCAGAAATTCATAGATATCTAGTATAACAACCCAAAAACCAGGAGCCATGCAATGATCCACAAACATGCCAAGCACAGAAACAACATATACACATACATACACACATATATATACATATATATTTATACACACACACACACATGAATACACACACATATGCACATACAATACATAATTAGAATCATGGGTAAAAAATACTTAGTCAGACAGGTTTAAAAAGAGTGTGTGTGTATTTTATTGTTATGACAGTAGCAATACATATTTTCCAAAAACTATAAATAAATAGAAATATACATATAATCTGAAAAAATATTTATCCACATAGGCATATGCAGTTCATAGTTGTTTGAAAAAGGTGGTTATGAAGGAAAGAGCCAACTCTTGAGTAGTTTTCTGAAAACAAGAAAGTTATCTGTGGCTCTTATAGTTGGGGGTAATGAATTCCATAGTTTGGCTGCTTGGACGGAGAAGGATGTACCACCTACAGTCTTTTTCTTGTATGGTGGTGTTCTAAAGCGGGGTGCCAGTCTTGAGCGGAGGGTTCTTTGTTGGATGTATTTGGTAATTTTCTTTCTGATAAAAAGCGGTCCTGTTCCATGTATAGCTTTGCGGGTGATACAAAGCAGTTTGAAAGTGCATCTTCTGGCAACGGGTAACCAGTGTAGTGCTCTCAAGGCAGGGGAGATGTGGGATTGTGGCTTTATACGTAGTAGTAGCCTGGCTGCGGAATTCTGGATACGTTGTAGTTTTTTCATAACAGATAGAGATGATCCATGGTAGAGGCTATTGGCATAATCCAGTTTGGATAATACAAGCGAGATAGTAGCTTGCACCTTGTGTGGAAATCCGAGGTGGGGGAAGATGCGTCGTAAAGTCTTTAAGGTGATGAAACTTGTGCGTGCTAATTTGTCTACTTGGGCATTCATAGTTAGCTTGGAATCCATGGCGATTCCTAGGTTTTTCACTTCCTTGGATAATTGAGGAGGTGGTCCGAGATCTTCAGGCCAGACGCACAGAGGGTCATAATTTTTCCAGTCACCACATATGAGTATTTCTGTTTTGGCAGTATTTAGTTTGAGATGGCTCCAGGTCATCCACTGATCAACGGCTCTGAGGCAACTGAAGATTTGTGAGTTTTCAATGTTTTTGGGGTCTTCAAATTGAAGTAGTATTTGTGTGTCATCTGCATAGTTGTAGCATGTGAGATGGAAATCATTGATCAGTTCTGGTAAAGATATCATGTAGATGTTAAAAAGCAAAGGTGAGATGATTGACCCTTGGGGGACCCCTGTTTTTGTGAGGTAGGGTTCGGACGAGTAGGGGGGGCGAGTGGATGATATTCACTCTTTTTTGGAGATAGGAAGTAATCCAGTTGAGAGCAATCCCTTGTATGCCGGCTTCGTGGAGTCTTTGAGTTAGGGTGTCATGGTCAACCGTATCAAAGGCAGCTGAGAGGTCCAAGAGAAGTAGTGCAGCAACTCCATTTCGGTCGACTGTGTTTTTAAGATCGTCCCAGATTGCCATGAGTGCCGATTCAGTGCTTCTTCCTGGGCGGAATCCAGTTTGGAAGTCTGAAAGTATAGAATTGTCTTCAATGAATTGTGACATCTGGGCGAATGCTGCTCTTTCTATCAATTTGCCCAGGAAAGGTCCATTTGTGATAGGTCTGTAGTTGTTGGGGTCTTGCGGGTCTAGGTTTGTTTTCTTTAATAATGGTCGTATGTATGCCTTTTTCAGGTCTGTAGGAAAAGTTCCTGAAGTTAAAGAGTTGTTGATGATTCTTCTTACAGGTGTGGCAGCAGAAGTAGATAGCAGGATGGTCTTGAAGATTTGTGGTGGGCAAGGGTCAGAAGGGCAACGAGAAGGTCTGCTTGCTTTGACCAAATCCATAAATTCATCCTGGGATATTTGTTTGAAAGACTGTAGAGGTTGGGATGGTTTATTCTTAAAGGGTATTTTAGTAAAGGGGTTGGTGCTGATGGTTTTCTTCTGTTTTAAATAGGATTCCAATGTGTCTGCCTTGGTTGTGTAGTGAGTTGCCAATTTGTTTGTGAAATCTTGAGTGGTGGGATGACTTCCTTCCATGCATGTGGGTTTTCGAAATTCATTGAGAATTTTATAAATTTCCTTGGTTGTAGATTGAGCATTTAGAATTCGGTCTGAGTAGTATCTTTTTTTTAGCTTTTTTGATTGATGATTTGTATATTCTGTTAAGTTTGTGTAGTTGCAGTTTGTCTTGACTGTTGTTTGTTTTGAGCCAGGTCCGCTGCAACTTTCTGATTTGTTGCTTTATCTTTTTAAGTTCTGTGTTTCTCCAAGGTGTTGGTTTTCTTTTGTCATGTTTAGTTTTTCTGAGTGGTATTAGGACATCAAAAGCTTCCTGTAGCCACTCATAAAGTTTTGGTACAGAATTGATTGTATCTAGATCAGTGTTTGCTGTTCGTTGTGTTTCCAAGTGATCCAAATTGAGTTTGCTCCATGGTCGATAGGTGTATGTATGTAAGTGGTTGTGGGGTGTGTTGATTTGTGGAGTTGTCTGCCGGAAAGGTATCGGATGGTGGTCTGACCAGGTGGTTGGTGTGATGCTATGAATAGTAACGAGTTCAGGCTTAGCAAAAATGACATCTAGGATGTGACCAGCGATGTGTGTGGGATTGTGTACAATCTGATGTAGGTTCAATGCGAGTAGGCCAGTGGTGATAACTTTTGGATGGGGCATATTGGGTTTGTCAAACCAAATGTTTAGATCCCCAAGAATGCATAGATTGGAGTATAGTGTAATAAGGTTTAAGACTGTGTCAAGAAAAGCATCAGGGAAAGTGGAGTTGTTAGGTGGAGGTCTGTAAAGGAGGAGAAAGTTACAGGAGGAAGTTGGAGTAGGGTGGCATCTGGTAAGGAGGGCTTCACAACCTTGTATGGAGATGTTGTCTGTTTTACTGAGGTTTATTGCCTGTTTGAATATAATAGCTAGTCCACCTCCTCTCTTGCCTATACGGTTTTGTGTGATGCTTTGATAGCCCGGAGGAAGGGCTTCGTGCAACACTGGTGCCATGTCATCTCCCAACCAGGATTCCGTAATGAATAGTATGTCAGGTTGTGTGTCTGTGAGCAGGTCGTAGATGTGGTGCTTGTTTTTTGAGAGTGATCGAGCATTTATGAGCTGGCAGTTTAGATAGGGTGTGTTAGTGGTAGTGTTGTTTTGTTTAGTAGAAGGGTAGGTAGTGTGATGTGAGCTTGAAGCAGGAGTGTTGCTAGTTGTGATAACTGTTTGAGGCTCACAATAGTCTTGCTTTTCAACATAGTGTTCCTCTTCCAGCAGGTTAAGGAGGCATTTTGTTGGGTCTGTGTGTGTGGGTGGTGAACTTGGTGGCTGAGAGAGCCATGAGGATTGTAGTGTTTTTTGTAGGGTAGTTTTATTATGTAACAAACAAGGGGATGCAAGGTTGCTATGAGTGGCATGTTTTTTATTTTGTTTGCGTTTGTTTAGTGTGGATGGAGTATGGGTTAGGGGTGGTGGAGGAGAATGTGGATCATGATGTAAGGCCCTAAATTGTGCAATGGAGGAGAGGCGAGTGAATGAAAGTTGCTGGGTTGGGGTGCTTGTGGTAGGTGTTTGTGAAGAGTGGGGGGGTAGGGATGGAGATAGGATGGAATTTGTATCCTTTGTATAGTCCTGGGGGTGGGAGTGGGTATGATGATGAGTGTAATGTAAGTTTGTGTTGCTTTGATGTGCTGATGTTTGTGGTTGGTATTGTTTTTGTGGAAGAATGAGAGGGGATACTGGTGTAGTTGTTTTTGGTGAGGGATTTGTATGTGAGTTAGTGCTGCTAAGTGGAATTTGAGTGTTAGATGGGGTGTTGATGTGTTTTGGAGATGAATGTATGAGGTGTGTAAGAGGTGATGGGTGTGTGTCAGGGAAATAAATATTAGTTGAGATGACCGGAAGGGGTAATATGTGTGGTGGAGTGAAAAGTGGGGATTGTATGGTTGTGTGTAATTGGTGAGGAGAGGGGAAGAGTGTTTGTAGATGATGTGTTTGAATGCAGGGTTTGGGCATTGTTATGAAGACAGGCGGTCTGTGTGGAGCGAACAGCGGATAGTGGTTTTGGTTAGTATGAGCAGAGAGTGTGTATCTGGGAGACTGAAACTGAGAGAATTGTATGTTGTAGTTTTGTATTGTGTGGGTGATGGCAGGTAGTGTTAGTGGGAGGGGACAGAGTAGTGTATGCTGTGAGAATGAAGGTGTTTGACTGTAGTAGTTATGGGGGTATGTGTATATGTGTTGTATGTAGGGTATTGTGTTGGGTGGTGGGGCAATGCAATATGTCTGTGGTCAGTTTGTGATGCATGAGTTGGATATCTTTGCAGATAATGTGTTTGCATGTTGAGGGATGTGTTGGGGTAGAAACCATTCCTGGGGGAATATGAATTGGGCAGCATTTCTGTCCCTAGTCCCTAGTCCCTACCTGTCCCGAACAGACCCAAACAGACAGCTGCCCTTTGCCTCAACGCCCGGGCTCCGACGCCCTGAATCCTGGCCTTTTATAGCCCTACCGGCCTATAAGAAGCTCGTCCTAACCCTAGCCAATCCTGTTTTAAACCCTGATTTAGCCAACTAATGGAAGACCCAGCCCTATTCACCAGTCACAGCCCTTTTTCCTGACCCCCAATCAGAATCCCAGCCCTATCCACCAATCACAGCCCTAGAACCAACAGCCAATCAGAATCCCAGCCCTATCCACCAATCACAGCCCTAGAACCAACAGCCAATCAGAATCCCAGCCCTATCCACCAATCACAGCCCTAGAACCAACAGCCAATCAGAATCCCAGCCCTATCCACTAATCATAACTGCATCCCTGGAGCTAGCAACCAATGAAACACCATCTCCCAAAAACCAATCACAACCGCATATGCAACAACCACGAGGAACCTATATAAGGAGCAAGTTAACTAAACTCCAGTCCCTGTGGCCTGGGGGGAGGCTACTGCTGCTCTACAGGGAGTGCAGAATTATTAGGCAAGTTGTATTTTTGAGGATTAATTTTATTATTGAACAACAACCATGTTCTCAATGAACCCAAAAAACTCATTAATATCAAAACTGAATATTTTTGGAAGTAGTTTTTAGTTTGTTTTTAGTTTTAGCTATGTTAGGGGGATATCTGTGTGTGCAGGTGACTATCACTGTGCATAATTATTAGGCAACTTAACAAAAAAATATATATACCCATTTCAATTATTTATCATTACCAGTGAAACCAATATAACATCTCAACATTCACAAATATACATTTCTGACATTCAAAAACAAATCAGTGACCAATATAGCCACCTTTCTTTGCAAGGACACTGAAAAGCCTGCCATCCATGGATTCTGTCAGTGTTTTGATCTGTTCACCATCAACATTGCGTGCAGCAGCAACCACAGCCTCCCAGACACTGTTCAGAGAGGTGTACTGTTTTCCCTCCTTGTAAATCTCACATTTGATGATGGACCACAGGTTCTCAATGGGGTTCAGATCAGGTGAACAAGGAGGCCATGTCATTAGATTTCCTTCTTTTATACCCTTTCTTGCCAGCCACGCTGTGGAGTACTTGGACGCGTGTGATGGAGCATTGTCCTGCATGAAAATCATGTTTTTCTTGAAGGATGCAGACTTCTTCCTGTACCACTGCTTGAAGAAGGTGTCTTCCAGGAACTGGCAGTAGGACTGGGAGTTGAGCTTGACTCCATCCTCAACCCGAAAAGGCCCCACAAGCTCATCTTTGATGATACCAGCCCAAACCAGTACTCCACCTCCACCTTGCTGGCGTCTGAGTCGGACTGGAGCTCTCTGCCCTTTACCAATCCAGCCACGGGCCCATCCATCTGGCCCATCAAGACTCACTCTCATTTCATCAGTCCATAAAACCTTAGAAAAATCAGTCTTGAGATATTTCTTGGCCCAGTCTTGACGTTTCAGCTTGCGTGTCTTGTTCAGTGGTGGTCGTCTTTCAGCCTTTCTTACCTTGGCCATGTCTCTGAGTATTGCACACCTTGTGCTTTTGGGCACTCCAGTGATGTTGCAGCTCTGAAATATGGCCAAACTGGTGGCAAGTGGCATTGTGGCAGCTGCACACTTGACTTTTCTCAGTTCATGGGCAGTTATTTTGCGCCTTGGTTTTTCCACACGCTTCTTGCGACCCTGTTGACTATTTTGAATGAAACGCTTGATTGTTCGATGATCACGCTTCAGAAGCTTTGCAATTTTAAGAGTGCTGCATCCCTCTGCAAGATATCTCACTATTTTTGACTTTTCTGAGCCTGTCAAGTCCTTCTTTTGACCCATTTTGCCAAAGGAAAGGAAGTTGCCTAATAATTATGCACACCTGATATAGGGTGTTGATGTCATTAGACCACACCCCTTCTCATTACAGAGATGCACATCACCTAATATGCTTAATTGGTAGTAGGCTTTCGAGCCTATACAGCTTGGAGTAAGACAACATGCATAAAGAGGATGATGTGGTCAAAATACTCATTTGCCTAATAATTCTGCACTCCCTGTATTCATTATCTCCTTGGATACAGACAGGCTGAATCCACACTTGCAAGCTAGCAGAGTCTATTTTCCAGATAAGGGGGAGATTGTTTAAGAGACAAACACTGCAATAGTTCTGGGCGCACACTCTAAAATCGGGCTTTTTTAAGGCAAAATTACAGGGGGGCAGACAGCTTTTAAGCACAATTTAAATCACACAAACAGATTAAAAACAGTCTCCTAAAACCACACTCTGAAAGATGTATGTAGTCTTTTTACCAAGAATAGGGGTGAAAAAAAGGGGGGGGGAAGCCACAAACTAGCAAGGGAATTCACACAGTCACGGCAAAAACGATTTTTAAACAAACACCACTTTAAAAGAGGCCAGGCTGCCTGAAAACACAGAGAGTCCACAGTAAAACAAACACTTTTTGAACAATTAATACTATTTAACTAGAAAATATCTTTGGGCTCCTTACCTAGGTAAACATGTCTGCATTGCTGAGGGTATCTATTTAGGCACTGGGAAGCATGCATTTGAATCTGTCACCTCCTGCCCGGTCCCTCTTTCTTCTTCTCCGACCCACCACTCTGTCCCTTCCACATAATTCTACTCCATATCACACAGTGCCACTTCACATCATTCATTTCCACTCCATGCCGCATAATCAGATTCCACATAATTCAAATCCACATAATTCGACATGCCACATAGTTCTACAACACAGATCCACACTGCATAATTCATCTACAGACAAGACATTTCAGCATCTCACAATTCTGTGCCACATAATTGTTCCACACAGTTCTACTCCACATATGTGCACTCTGCCCCATGCCACTTTACACTTCACATAATTACACTCCACGCAGCATAATTCCTCCCTAATCCACATAGTTACACCCGGTAACATAATTCCATTCAAATCCACGTAAATACATTCTACACAATACAATTTAGCTCACGATAAGTCCACTACACATAATTGCACTTCTCGCTACATAACTACATTCCATGCTACACAATTGCACTCTGTGTGTATCTACTCGGCTCCAAAACACAGAATTCCACTCCACAAAATTCAACTCCGCACCATGCCACTTAATTCCACTCCACATATGCCACATGATTCCACACGCTACACAATTACATACCACGCCTCATAATTCCACGCCACATAATACCACTCCAAGCCACATAATTCAACTGCACATAATCATACTCCACATAAATCCACTTCATGCCACTTAGAAACATAATTCGACTTAGTGCCACAATTCATGCCAAAGAATTAAACTTCACAAAATTCCACTCCACGCCCATCCAATCCACACTAGATAATTCCACATCGTGCCACATAATTCAACACCACAACTACATAATTCTACTGCACGGCACACAATACCACCCCACATTATTACTCTCCATGACTCACAATCTCACTCCACTTAATTCCACTACACTCAATACCACACAATTATCCACATAATTCCACTGCACGCCATGCCACATAATTCCAATATGGATAACTCCACTCAATGCCACACAATTCCATAACAAGCAATTCCACTCCACATAACATAATTGCAATCCACACAATAGAATTCAACATCATACCAAATAATTCCACTCCACTTCATGCCACACTATGCCACTCCACCTAAATCCACACCATGCAACATAATTGCACTCCATATGATTCCACTCTGCACCATGTCACATATTTCAACTCCACACGACAGATACCTATTCATGACACATTCCATTGCCCCTCCATACCACATAATTCAGCTCCCCAAAATTCCACTTCTCATGCCACATAATAGCAACCCACACACTTCCGTTCCATGCTGCATAATTACATCCACAAAATTCAATTCCACTCCATACCACATAATTCCATTCAACATAATTCCACTCAACACCACACAGTTCAACGCTACACAACTCTACTCCTTACAATTCCACATAAAACAAATCCACTCCACAAAATTCCACTCGAGGCAACACAAATCATTGCCACACAATTCCACAACACACCACATAATTCCACTCCAGATGACATAATTCCACCCTACAAAACATAATTCCCTGCAACTCATAATTCCAATCATGCCACTCCATACCACACTGTCACTACACATAGGTCCTCTCCAGGCCACATATTTACACTCCACATAATTTCACCCCACACCATACAACATAATTACACTCCACAAAATTACACTCAACACAATTTCACGCCACACAGTTCCACACAACACAATTACACCCCACACCACATAATTTCACTCACATCAAATAATTCTGCTTCACAGGAGCAAAAGGAAAAGCCAGAGGCAATAGTCTCTTGTTTAAATCTGAAGAGGGAGCTACATGTTTCCATAATGATTGTGCTGATTGTACCTCATTAGTTGTAGTGTCACCTTGTAATTAACAAACCTAGATAGCAGCACATCAACACTTACAAATGTTCTAGTAGTATCAATGTATGGAGCACAATCGCTCGCAGTCTGTGTAGCAACTGCCTATGTCTTATAGATCCTGAAAGTCGTACTGGCACTTGTGCATGTTGGAAACCATTGATTTCCACTTGCTCTGTGGTCCCTTGTGGTTATACAGTGAAATGGTTTTGAAACAATATTATTATGAGGGACTCTTTGTCTGTGGTAGTTTGTGAGTTCAGTTAGTCCATTATCTTAATCAACTTTTTAATTAATGGTTATTTTTTATTGTAAAAAAAACCATAATGCACAGTTTGTATAGTATTTTCAATAAGAATTTTAAAAATGTGTTCCTTTTTCTTTGCTCACAGAGCTACACTCCAGCATTCCTCAAAGATATGAAGGTCCTGACTAATAAAGTTATGTATAATTAGATTTTTGCCAACAGGTTTCAACTGAAGGTCGACTGCCAGTCTGTTACTGTAACATTAAACAGTGCTTTGAAAAGTGAAGAAAGCTAAAGCACGTTAGTTTGCTCTATTGTGTTGCAAGCACTGCTTCAGTAGAAGGCAGTACACTGCACCGGAAATACAAAGTGGCTGTCATGTCTGTTCTGGAGCGCGATATTTATTTGTGGTCCTCTGCACACAATATGCCCCAGAGGTTCAGTGAAGGTGTCTAAGTATGTTGTTTTTTCCCCACCCTAGGAGAGCAGTGATGACACTGAAGATGTGTCGTTGTTTGATGCCGATGAGGGAAGTTCTAGGAAGCCGAAAAAGTCAAAGATAAGGTAATTGACGAATGCAAAAAACATAAATGAAATGAAGCAAGTGCGGTTGTATCATTTAAGAAGTGGTAACCTTTAAGTTGATGATCAGGCATGCATTTACAGTCTTAAGAAGCAGGTTATTTTGACATTTGAGAATTCGGCAATGGGCAGTTATGTTGAAAGAAAGTACCCTCTTAAGATTCTTTGGGTTTTACATATTAGCATATGTCTAACCTTGATCTAATCCTCACCAAACCATAACATTAGATAAATATAACCTCGTGTGACAACACAAACAAATTTCACTTTGTCACTATTGAACAAAAAATGGCCAGAGTTCAGTAGTCTTGTGTGAAAAAGTAACACTACTCGTATGTTTTGAAAACAGCATTTGAAAGAACCACACGACTTCTAGAACAAGGTCCCAAGGAGAGATGAAGCAAAAGTGGTGGTGTTAGGCTGTTATGCACAGCAACATGCTTGGTGACAGGATTGTGTATTGCCACAAAAAAACTCATACCTTCCATCAAGCACAGTGGTGGAGGGGTGAGGGTGTGAGCCTGCTTTAAAGCTGCAGCACCTGGACACCTCACAAACATTAAATCCACGACGAGTTCTTCTTTATACCAGAACCAAACATTTAAAAGAAAAATGTAAGACCCCCCCAGTCCAACAGATAGTGTATCATGCACCAGAACCATGATCCAAATACAGCAGTATGTCTGTGACAAAATTATTTTTAAAAAGTGATAGGTGAGATGGTTGAATTAATCTCAGTCACTGGTAATTACTCGAGCTGCATTCCAGTCCATCATTTTTTAGCCCAACGATGCCACGTAAGCCAAGAATCGGCCATATCGGGCCTCGAAAAATCACAAATATGTTACCAGACCTGTAGGTCCCTGGATGTAGCTTTGGGGTTTTTTGTGATCTCAGGGAGCGTTTGAGGTGAATTGCAAGGTCATCTCCTGGGGAAGATAGATAGCTGTGATTTGCTTTTTCAGTTTGAAAATTGCTTTTTTTTTTTTACTGTGGAATGTTTTGATTTTATATTGTTTGGAAATGACTTAACAATCTTTCACAAGTTTCTAAGCAGCAGCAGTTGTTTCTCTTGTAGAGTGACATTTCGTTCATGTATGGTGAGGGTCTAAGTTCTGACGGGTACATTTAGGGTGGTTGAGTAGCGTCCATGGGTTGGAGACATTAGAAAGGCAACAGCAGTCTTAACTATGTCCGGTTTCTGAACTTGAGATTAATGTATTTGTCGTCCGAGTAGGTATAGCAAGTTGGGTAAATGATTTGTTGAAGTCTGAAGGGATGATATGTGTTGAAGAATGATGAGATGATAGAACTTTTTGCAAAAGAAGTTGAATATTATGGCATGTTGAATAGTATAGTGGAAGTGAGATCATGATGGGTGTTTAGGAAAGGTAGAATATTCTGTCGAGCACCATACTTTCAATGCCGAGATCGTTTAGGTTCTGTAGTAGAGCTGAGGGTCTAGACTGTATTGAAGGCATTTGAACGGTCCAGAAACAGTATTTCTACCACTGTGTTTCTGAGTACTTCGGTTTTCAGAGTGTTCCAGGTGGAGACCAGTTTCTATTCCTCTGCCAGTTTGGGAAGGTTGTGCATATCTCCTTCTGCTACAACTTTTCAGAATTCAAAATATGTAAATACTAGGTCTTATTGACACACGTGTGAATATACTTATTTTATTTCTGCTGGAACAGTGAAAGGCTTTGTGAGCTAACCAGTTTGTGAACCCGTGACCAATCTCTTTCATACAGATCTCAGCACTCTTTGCAAAGATCTGTTGCTCAGTAAAATCCTTTCTGAATTTGTAGTAGATAATTGCATTACCCAGGATAATTTACACACCATGTACACCACTTTAGCAATGTATTTGTCCCCAAGAATTCAGACCATAGCATCCTCTGGTATTCAAATTAGTATCTCAGAGCAATCGATGTGTTCTTTGTGTGGGTCTGTGTTGTTTTTTTTTTTTTTAAACATTTAAGCATTTAGCTATGCATTTGTGCCCCTTGGTGTTCATTCCTGTACGGAGTACATGGCTCCTAAGTTTCCCAAATCCTCCACCCATTCCTGATTAACACTCCCATTCAGCATTGTTGCGCGTTTACTTTGCAGTTAGCATGCCAAGCTGTAAAGTATAAATGCTAGTGTGTAGCAGCCATGATGTGCTGCAAGTGTAATCTACAGCTGGGAGGAATCATCAAGCGCTCAAGACAATGTTAGACTCAAAAAAACAAAAAGAAGTTTGTTATTCAAGCAGTATTACGAATGCCAATCACCCTACAAAGAACCACACAAAATACTGCCCGAATTTTGCAATTGCCCTGCCCCAACACCTCAAACGCAAGTCTTTTACAACCTAATAGCTGATTGCTTTTTCTCCAAAGCAACATATTTAGTTGTGTACCTCTCAAACAAAAGTTCCAGATCCTAAACAGACTAATAATAAAGCACTGGTAGAGAGAGGTATCCACTCAGTCTTCCTTCAAGCTATTTATACTCCCAGAATTACTCTGGTGAAAGCCAGCAAACAAGCCAGATCACTATCAGACCCTTCTCCACTGCAAATATTGAGGATAATACTATTTCCCACTTTGCATGCAATATCAGTAATAAAGGATTCCTTAAACGCAGTCTATTTCCCAACATAACTCAAGGCGGCATGTATACAACAACTCATTAAGGAAACCATCCTGGACTCATGTGCCCACAATAACTACAGACCAATCTCAAATGGACCGTCCCTCAGAAAGCTAATAGAGCAGCTTTCAAACTATTCAAACTTTCTTGAAGAGAGGAAATTACTGTTAGATCATCAAACATGCTTCCGACAAGAGAGCGGCATGAAAGAGACAATGAACTTCACCTGAGATAATTTTAAAACAACAGTTGATTGAAACTGAGTAGCAGCACTACTATTCCTCTGCCACATTTTACACTTTTCACCATGGAACACTGTTCTGCAAGAAATCATCAAAGACCGAATCATTGGCTGGATTTCCTCCTTCCTTATCTTGATACATGGATACAGATCCACATCACATAGAACCAAGGCAAGATTTCCTAAAGGCCTCCCTGTCGAGAGAAGATCCTTTTTTAGAATTCTCTGCATTTCTTACAAGGGTATAAACTCAAAAAGATAACCCTTCATATAAACTTCAAGAGATTCAGAAAATAACACATTGTTCTAGATTAGCACCATGGCTAAACATACTTGCGTACAATAAAACAAAACGGGCATGCCTTTTTCTGTCCATTCTACTTAAAAGATGGAATTCTCTTCCTACAAAAATAAATCTGAGCCATTGAGAATTCCCTGGACAGGGATGATATGTGTTTTTATTATTTTTGCTTGCATGTGCCGAAACCTACAGACCACTACCTTTTCTGCTACGCACTCAAATATGTAACCAATGCCATTAACATATTGCCCTGGATATCATGAACAAAAGTACGCCTGGGGGTAAAAGAATCCCATTTTAAGAAAACGTTAAATACATGACCGATAATCAGCAAATCTGCATCATCCCATCAAAGAAAAATAGCATTCATCTTAATAGTTGTATAACACATGAGAAGCGAATCAGAAATTTGCCTGCACTCTTGCAGCCCAACAAAATACTTAAATTAACTATTAAACTAATAATCACCCATTAACTTATTTCATTTTCCAAAACATTTATTCTAAATTAGCTTCAAACACATGGAATCTGCTCAAGTGTAAAAATCTCCATGTGAAAATATATAAATTGCATGGCAATAAAGTTAAGCATTTCGATACATACCTCCATACATTTGACTACACCACTAATACTTGGTCTCCATGGTGTATCTTGCTACCCCTCCACAAAGCGGTTTAGCGCCTCTTCAGGCATTTTACTCTCCACTGCCTTGCTTGGCTGCAGCACAGCCTGGTCATTCCAGGAGTCTGTAGGTTCAACTTTCAAAGAACGGGACCTACTGATTATGGAATTAAGTAGTGGAATTTCAAGTTCAAACAAGTGAACTTGAAGAAAACACACACACAACATAGAAGTACAAGACCTTCAAGTCACACCTGGTAGCTACTGTTTGATTTGTGTGGTGTTGATCGATCCGTTATCTTTTATCTTTTATATTTTAGACACCCTGTGGCCTCGTTTTTCCATTTGTTCTTCCGCGTCAGTGCAATAATCGTGTATCTTCTCTGTGATCTGATAAGTAGCAGCTTCATCGCCTGCATGGTGACAATAATTTTGTTGCTGTCCTGTGACTTCTGGGCAGTGAAGGTGAGTTTCTCTGCTTTTATTGCTGTAAAGAACTATTCATATTTAGTAGCTGCAGGTTCAGATACTTGGCATCCTTTGTCTCGTTGACCTGTATACTGACAATAGTAAAATGCCAAAAATTGCTGAGATTTCAATTGGTCTGGTTTTTAACACTTTGTAATACTTGTAAGCGCTTGCATCTCATTGCAGCCTCACAATGCTCAGTATGTTTTCCTACCCAGTGTTTTATTAGTTATTGTAATTTAAAAATTATTTCGGTGACTGAGATTATCAATACAACTGCAACATTTGCGATGTTCCCTAAGGACTGCTATGGTGGATTTTTTTTTTTTTTTTTTAAACATTTGCTGCATATGCATGGTTTTCCAATAGATACTATGGTCTGTAGAAAAGGTGGTAAACATAGATCTCTTTCTCTGCCAATAACTTTTCTGCTCACAAGTGTGATGCTGGTCTGTTGGTTGAATGCCAAGGGGGGTTGGGACAGTTTATATGAGATTAGACCACTAAATTAGTAATGAAAAAAACACCTTTATTGACAATCATAAACACATTTTTTAAATTTGTGCTCACATAGTTTAATTATTTTGGCCAACTTTATTTTTTGTATTCCATTTATCATTATTTCAATCAAAACACTTAATAAACTTTCACAAAACCTGTTATATACTTCAGAACAACAACCCAATTCCCTCTCTACAATAAAACACTAAACAAATGACATCACCACCTTATTATTCATGCATGTACCAACAATTGGATTTTTTGTATCGTTCAGCACTGACATTTAACACTGGACAACAGATAGGACAATAGACGAAAAAGAAGCTGAAATTAACACAAGCGAATTTAAACCAGTTCCTTATTTGAAATTGAAGGAGTAAAATAATTTTTAAATCATTTATCCAAACTCTTAACCATTAAACTCAGGGGATGGAAGACTTGTTATGCATTTTTGTGGCCTACAATAAGAGGGGAACCTAAATTACTTCTGTAATTATTAAACGTTCCCTTTAACTATGCCATGCTTTAATCCAACTCCCAATTTAAAAGCTGTGAACGCGTTTCGAACTCTTCAAATCGGGGTTCACCTCCGGACCATGAACTGTATTGAAACTGTAACCAAAAAGAAAGAAAAAATACCAAAAAATAAAGGAGTAGAAAGACTTTCATTTACATAGCCCCTCGTTTTAGGCTTACTTCTTGTAACCCAGAAGTAATCGTCTTCTTTCTTTTTTACTGAAAGAAAGTAGAGTAGCGTTGTTCCATCTAACGTTCTTCCACTGGAAGGAATCCATCAAGGTCGTAAACTCAAGTCTGTTCAGTGGACTTACTTAAAATAAAACTGTTGCATGAGCGATCCAATAAAAATAGATTTCCATCCTGTTATGTCCGTGGCTTATCAGCAATAAAAGACATGATACTTTTGAATAGAAAAACAACATTATCCTTACGTTGTAACATCGAAGAGCTCGAAACAAACGGGATTTGGAATGAAAGGCATTTCCAAAACCGATCCTTTAGAAACAATATCGAACTTGCTTCATGGGACGCCAGAATGTGCAAGTCTGCTTACATATGATGACGGAGACTCTTTATTTCGCTGCCTTCACTGCAATAGGAAAGGTATTCTATGTAAGGCAAACAGGAGGGCTTCGGAAAGCGCCGTGTTTTGATTTGACAGTATTGGCAACAAAGTAACAGACAACGACCGCCTGTTTAAAGCTCACGCCTCAATTCATTGGTATTGGTGCACATGGCATCATTACATGCTGAGAGCCTTAGAAACTCTTCCGAAACAAAGCAAACACTTACTTCATTAATGCTTAACAGAGAGCGGGAACACTCCGGCTCACATGTCTTCGGGGTTGGCGCTGCTCCGCGTTAATCTCTCGCTGATTTTTATTTCTCAGGTCAGAGTTTGAGGATTGGTGAGCTGCCTTTTGGACTAGTTAAATCACTTAACAAATGTTGACGCAATTCAGCCAACCAAGCATCTTCTTTGACCTCCAAAGAAACAGATTTGATTTTACAAAAACAATGCCTAGAAACAGTGCTCGTATTTAACATCCAGTAGCTCCAAACAGAGTTTCAGAACTGTGCATTCTGGGACTGGTAGTAACCAGTACACGTATGTATGTGTGTGTGTGTCTGCACATAAAAAAACAAACTTTCAAAGCAGTAGTTTGTTTTTGAAAATCTAGAAAGAAATGTCACTGACATGCTGGAATGTTTTGTACGAGTGTGGGAGGTTCACTAATCCTGTTTTCTTTTGGACCTTCACGCTCACTTCTGCAGTCACAAAGAGGAAACCATGACTTTACAATACCTGCCCTCACTACAGTGCACAGCCCCATATCCATTGACCTGTGGTCCTGTTGTGGTATGTGTGCTTAGTATGATAGATAGAATGTAAAGTTGTGTTAGGTTTAGATTTTGGAATGCGAGGTAGGTTGTGTAGAGTTTGGGTTTGAATAGCGAGAGTTGCTTGCTGCGGGGCGATTACTCTGCATAGAGCTGCTCTCTACTCCGAGGTGCCACTCTTGTTATCTCTTGCACTAAATAAACAAGTTGCCAAAACTCTGGCTGCAGTATCTCCATTGGGATAATTCTTTACACCGGTGTCATTTGGGCCATTGGTCAAAGGTTTCTGTCGGCTTAAACATGGCAGTTATCTGTCTCTAAACCAAATGGAGAATCATGTCTTTGGTGGACTGCTCGTTCGACCACAGTTGTGGTGAGGTACCCTGTCCGGGAACCTCTAAATAAAACCTTTTTGGGAATGTGCATATCTGTTAATGAGGTCTTTTGGGGGAAAATATGGCATTTTACTTGGTTCTTTACTGAATTTGGAGGTGTGGAGAAGAATGTCTTGAACTGCATCTGCCCAGCACATAAGTGGATGTATTTCTAGTTTGATCAATGCAGGATATTTTGTGAGACACCCTTGACAAATCAGAAGTTCTTGAGCCGTGCTCAGGCAAGCTGGTATTAACATATAGAGTTAGAGATGTGTAACTGTGACAAACAGTGATGTTTTTCCCAAGAAGTTTTAAGTGACATCATATAGACAACAACATTGCCCTCATTTACTTTATACCCATCTGTATATTTACTATGGACAGCCCCCAAAATGAACTCCCTAATTTCACCTGGTAAGCAGGGACGGAGCAGGAATGGGGGAGCTGCTCCTGCATGGCCTCCTGCCACTCACCTGAAACACCCTCTATGTGTTCCATTCTTCCATTCTCCTCCATTCCCAAAGAAGTGCTGTCTGCTTTCCATGAGAGCAGAGAGCCAGCGCTGCACTGACAAGCTGTCAGAGAGCCCGTCAGCGCAGTCTGGAATTCCTTTATGACATAGCAACTGTGGGAAACAACTGTACCTCCGTCATTGCAGTGAACAACCATATTTAGAATCTAATATTTACAATAGTGGCTCTCAGTAAGAGCAACACATCACAACTTCCTCTTTTAAGTGAGGCATGTCTATCAGTGCGTCTTCAGAAAGGTGGTGCATTCCAAGACCCTATGTCTGATTCTTGAATGTAGGTTATGACCTCCATTTCCTACAGGATTGCTGCAGAAAGCATAATGTATAATATTCAAAAGTAGAAGTTTACACTCTTTAATAAAAAAGCAAGGCCTTAAATACAAGTTCTGATGTAGAGCAATACAAGGTGCATGTTGTCCAAATCTGCAATTATTTAGACTGAGAAAAGGCATGAAAGAACTTTTATATGTGTTATGCAACTTCTGGAGCTCTTTGACTTCAGTAGAAGAACTTGTTGTCTCAGCTATATATTCTGCTGCTCTGCAAAATGGGAATAAATTACCACAGTGTGGTATTTTCATTCTTATTCAAATGGTCATCTACACCCTTGGGGAAGACACCTCAGAACTGACTTAAGCTTTAATCTTGTACCCAGGATTTCAACACTACTTAACCTGTTTTATCTTGTATGTATTTTGTTCCATTCAATACCGCAGAGTTAGAATGAAATGGAATTGAAGATTTGCCAACTCCACTGCAGTATAAATAGAGGGAGTTACTGTTCCAGTTTTGCGCCCGCAGTTAAACGTCTTCAATGAGAACCTTATACAGACTACATGTTTAGTGAGATACGGATTAATACGTGAACATTTAGAAATTATCACACCACAAGATTGCACTACTGATGTTTAAGCCCTGGGGAATTTTTTGTGAAGCAGACAGCCCAGTAGATGAAACATGTCGCCTGAAGGATAAGCAATTGTGTCTCATGAAGGTTCTGGGCTTTGTATTTGAAGAAGCTTTTAATTATGTTTGTTTTTGACTACTTATTCAAATGATTGAGAGACTGGTCTATCTATATGTATCAGTTTCTGAGTTTTTTCTACACGCGCACGGTTCCTGACATTGTATTGTGACTGAAGTTTACCTTCAAATAACGTATTCTACGATAAAGCGTTACTGCCCATATAAAGGTCATTATTGGTGAAGTTTGGGTTAGTTAAAATAGTAATGTTATATTTTTGCCAAGATTTTGTGGCTGCTATTAGGATGCCGTAGCGGAGCTGTTAATCAGTTGTGCAGCCAGGAGTGTAACGCCGCGTCCCAGAGCAGAGTGCAGCATTGTTGCACTGATGCTTCTATAGAGCAGTTCACATTTTGTGGAGGCTGTCTTTCTGTTTGCAAAAGAGTATCGACTGAGGATTTGACAGACCTGTAAGCTACTTCCACATGTAAATTACACTTAAAGGGCATGATTTGGCAGTTGTTTTTAAATAATATTTTCATGGAGAAAATTGGGCTTGTTGACTTTGCACTCGCTAAGTGCAGGGAGCCTATAGTTTATGCTTGCATTACGGCCCTTGGCACCCTTGCTACGCTACTGTAGCAAGTATTGAGTTGTTTAGTAGTTTGTTTGCCACACTTTGTCCACAACACTGCTACATCAATGCAATGTCACACGATTTTTAGGTAAACTACCTTTTAACAGAGATTGATAGTTGTCTGCTTGTATAAATTGTTGCAGCTCTCGAGAGAATACAGATACAGTTTATTTCAGAGTTGGTGAATAATTACTGGCATCTCGACACAGAAAGGGAACTATATATGCAAGAAGGTGACCAATTTCTTGGCTCTAATGCCGTAACTTTTATTTAGTGCACTATTCACAGGATTTTGACTTGACTACAGGCTTAGTCTATGAGTCAATTGAAATATCTTTATTTCAAAAGAGGTAGATTAATGAATGGGTCGTTTGTCCCCGTACCTGGTTGTAGACATGGTTTCCTAAGGTAAACGAGATGGTAAAAGAAAATGACGATATTTGCTGGAGTACTCACTAGAGAAAGCTGTCCCTCACAGGACTATGAACGTATTGGAATCCTAAATTGAGCACTAGTATTGAACTTTGCCTGGATGTTTTACCTTGTTGTGCTTGTCTTTCAGGCAGAGGGTGTGGATGTGCACATTCAAAATGCTTTTCTTTGTTTTATCTCCTCTTTAGAATGTCACAGGGAGGCTCATGGTTGGCCTCCGTTGGTGGAACCAGGTGGATGATGATGGGAAAAGTCACTGGGTCTACGAATCCAGAAAGGTAAATGAATGTTAAATATATATATTTTTTAAACAGAATCACTTGTATGCAGTATTGGTTTTAGAGACTAGTTTCTTGAAGGTCCACTTTTGATGGCATCTCTGCAGTTAAGCTTGTCATGGCCCATTGACAATATAAAATGATGACTATCAAAACTAAGTCTTATTAAACACATGGTTTACCCATTTTGAGCATCTTATTTTACCCACTATCAACTATGCCCCATTTTTAATTGTAGGATCTGGTTAATGTCTGATATGCTTGTACTCTATTGTCTGTGTTTGCCTTTCAGAAACCTGTAGTGCTAGATGTTAACCGAGGGAAAACAAGAACGCTTAGGGGTTCATATGGAAAAACAAGGATGGGGAAGATTTTCCAAGCAAAGCTGTTTCACAGTCTGACAGAATGGACAATTTGGCCATTTTTCAGTGGTTAATAGACTAGTGTCTGCACTCGAGTTGGGTACATTGGGAATGACTAGTCTCAACAGATTCCCTTGAGCTCTGTCAGTGCATGGGCCATGGTGTTTGCCAGGGTTTGTTGAATGCACATGTTTTGCACTGAACCCTAAATCACTGGTGAGAATATACTACATGAAATTGTTAGTTATTCAAGCTGTTTTTAGGTTTGCATGAAAATAGCTTGACGTACAGAGCTTAAAAACAGACTCTTAAGCACCATTGGTCAATGCTGTCTACTTCCATGGTGGAATGCCTGTAATTCAGAGTATCCCATAGTTGTTGGCTAACTGGTGTTAAGTGGGGAGGCTTATCAGATTGTGGTCTTATGGTATCTCATCAGTTGATAGTCACAGAATTGTTCCTCTCATCTTTGCAGCTTATGGTGAATGAATTTAATTGTTTTTTTCCTAGCCTTGTGCGCCTTCTCCATTGCTATCACTACACTTTTGATTCCGGCCCATAGTGGCAGAAGCCGTTCAGACATACACCAGAGTCACTAAAGTGTAGTCTTCCTCACCACCTAATACAGATTGTCAAGCTGTTCGAGAAAGACCAGTTATTAGGTGGGTAAATACCAGGAAACGGAAGTGGACAAAGACAAGGCATTGGTTTGTTTTAATGTCTTAGTTGCAGCCTCCCTGTAATACCCAAAATTAATTGTACTCTGGGTGAGCGGAGGTAGTGTGTGCGCGCAGTGATCACAGCTGTAGTCGATTAAAAGCAAAGGAAGTGTTTTTAACATAACTTGATGAACACACCATGTTATAGTATCATCTTTATTCCTGTCTTTCAGAATCTCTAGGAAGAGGGCACACAGATGGGAGTGAAAACACAGCCAGCAAAATGCCTTTTTTGAACTTTAAAACAATGTAGCTTAGCCAGACTATAATTTTATGTAGGCTTGAGTTAGTCTCATATTTTCCTGATGGCCTACCACAGTATGAAGTGTTATTTGAGAATAATTTGTTATGATATTTTGGGTGTACGCATCTGAGAGAAAGAATAACACCTGTACTTTAGTTAGTGTTTCCTACGTTTCAAGACTCCAAAGTGTAAGTGGTCCCAGGTCGAAAAGATTCATGGTGTTTAAAGTTTTCTTCGCAATGCTGCTGTGAAGCACCATGTAAATGGGTCATGTATTCAGCATTATGACACTAATACTGTTAAGTCTGACTGTAAGTACTAATTATAAAATATGTTTAATAAACTGTAGGAGATGTAACATTTTAAGGATGTCAGATGAAGGAAGCTGAGCAAAATACAAAGTGTCTTGAACCGTCATGCTTTGTTTGCATATGCAAGGGAGGATTGTGTGTCCTGCACAGCCCAAGATGGCTCCTTTATGTGGCAACCAAAGCGCATACTTTCTGCCTCACTGTTTACCTTCCTTTTGGGTTGTTGATGTGTTGCTGCACCTGCAACTTTTGCTGCTTTTGTAATTTTCTGCTATGGCAGCATTAACTAGTGTTCTGCGTAATTATGGCCCTTGTCTTACAGTATTCCTTGGGCTTTTATAGCTGCCATCATTTAGGTATAAATAAGTACTCTCGCCCAGGAAAGGCTGTGATTTAAGAAGTAACATGCTCATATAGCCTACCATAATGAATTGGGAAAGATGTATTCTACCCAAATAGAGAGGTAAAAAAGTGATGTATGGAAGTTCCTAAATTAATCTGACCAGGTGGTAATATGGTGTGGCTGTATACCGCACCTTTATTTTTAGATAGCCTTTACCATTATGCAGCTGTACCAACTGTGGGCAGATCATTGTTGGTTCTGTCTGCATGTTACAGTACAGCCCAGCGTGCTAGGCCTTGCCTCTTCTGGTGTCCTCGCCAACAAAGGCAAAACTAGTCTGGGAATGCATGTGTTTGCGTTAGGAGGGGATGTGGATTAGAATTTGAGACTGACTGTCTATTTTGGTGGTGTGCCTAGACTGATGTGCACAATGGCATGGAGTGCCCACTGCTTAATTAACAGTGGGCAAAAGTAATTGTTATTCTTTGTGTCACTTTTTCTGTTGCCATTCCACTTGGTCAGTATTTTTACCATAGCCAGTATTTCTTTTTGAGTAATTCCATGGGTTTGATGGTTTAAGGACGTTTATCTGTAAGCTTGCTACTTTGTCTGTGAAAGCAAAGTGGAACTAGAGTAAAAATATGTGTGTACGTTTGAAAATTGTATGACATTATTTTATTGAGTGTAATTGACTGTTGTTGACCAGGAGATAAACAAGAACAACTCGGATGTTTAATTTAGCTTAACTAAGTTAGACTTTTTTCATTTACAGTATGGCTGAAGTAACCTTAGTACTGAGCTATGTTCAATGTGTATGTGGTATTTTACATAGTAAATTTAGCAGGCAGGCGGTGTTGGGCTCTTCTGGGTCAAAGGCTATTATACAGCTAATAAGTGATGTGAGGGGTGGCTGGCCATTTAGATGATAGTTTACCTTTTTGAGTAGCAGATGCTCTTGTCTTGGGCGTCAAGGTATTTTTTTTTTTTTTTTTTTAGATACATGAGGCTCCTCATCACTGCGGCTTTGAAAGTTTTCTCGGGTTTCAGTAGTGAGACCATTGACTTAATTTTTTAGTGACTAAAACACTAAGTAGGGAAGATGTAATTTATCATTTTGTTATTGTATGATCAGTTTATAACAGCCTTGCCCCAGTTGATTACTCTGTTATGGTGCATAGGGTATGCCACCATTGACTTCAATTTATCCAGCTTTGCACATTATCGTTTTCGAATCTGGCGTAAGCCATACTCAAGCTGCAAACTCTCACCAATTGGGTGCTCATTTGGGTGTACACCGTCAGGAAAACGAGAAATAAAGTTACCTTCTTTGAGCATTTTAAAGAATAATGCTCCAAGACGGCAAATGTATTCCAATTCCTTTGGATGAAACGTTTCACATGGACTTTGGAAGTGTATTTTGGAAGAATCCATTGAATTCATCTTCTTTATTTGTAGGCACCTGCTCAAGGAAAAAAAGTGTCTTCAGATTCTGAATCCCGTATCTTCTGGTTGGGCCTGATAACATGTCCTATCTTCTGGGTGATATTTGCCTTCATTACCCTATTCTCTTTCAATATCAAATGGCTGGTAAGTTTATATATTTTTCTTGCTGAATTTTGGTTGAACATTGGTCACAATCAAATGAAGGAAGAAAGCCCTGTATCTATGTGGGAATGGTAATAAAGGGTAGCGAGTTTCAACATTTCAGTTGACGTAGATTTTGGAATATTACTTGGACAGTACTGTCCATATAAGTAAGTTCTCACTTATGCTTATTTTATAACAGCTGAAATAAAAGAATATTGACATTGAGGTGAAAACAGCCATTTCTCTCCACTTGCAGAGTACAGTGTCAGATTTTTAAAAGCAATATACCATTACACCTGCTGGACTTTTCTGGTTGTGGGGATATATAGGGCTTGTAGGTTCATCAAGAACCCTAGATACCCAGAGCCAATAAATGAGCTGCACCTGGCAATGGGTTTTCATTATATACTGGGTATACAGCAATTTATATGGTGAAATATAAAGAGTGAAAAATAGGTATCAAGGAAACCTTTGTATTTCCAAAATGGGCACAAGGTAAGGTGTTGAGAAGCAGTGGTTATTTGCACATCTCTGAATTCTGGGGTCCCCATAGTAGCATGTGAATTACAGGGCAGTTCTCTAACAGGCGTCTTTTTTACACACTGTCTTAGATTTGCAAGGCAAAAATGTAGAGAAAGACAAGGGGCAATAACACTAATTCTTCTATTCCGTGTTCCCTCAAGTCTCCCGATAAAAATGGTACCTCACTTGTGTGGGTAGGCCTAATGCCTGCGACAGGAAACACAATATGGACACATTTCATTTTTACATTGAAATCTGACATGTTTTTGGGATAGTGCCTAGCTGTGGATTTTGGCCTCTAGCTTAGCCAGCACCTAGGGAAACCTTCCAAACCTGTGCATTTTTCAAAACTATACATCTAGGGGAATCCAGAATGGGGTGACTTGTGGGCCTCTCACCAGGTTCTGTAACTAGAATCCTTTGCAAACCTCAGAATTTGACAAACACTTTTGCCTCTCATTTTGGTGATAGAAAGTTCAGGAATGTGAGAGGAGCCACAAATTTCCTTCCACCCAGCATTCTCCCAAGTCTCCTGATTAAACATTGTACCTCACTTGTGTGGGTAGAAAGCTGGGTGGTAGGAAATTTGTGCCGGCACGGTGTCCTACAAAGAAAAGTGAGGAAAATATGCTTTTAATAAGCACATTTTGAGGTTTACAGGGAGTATGGGTAATAAAATGTTGGGGAATCCATTTAAGCCACACCTCCCTGGACTCCACTGGGTCTCTAGTTTTCAAAAATGTCTGGGTTTGGTAGGTTTCTGTAGATGACCGCCGCACCTGGGACCAAAAACGTAGGTGCCCCTTCCCTCCACGGACAAACAGGTAGTTTTGTAATATATCATTTTGATGTGTCCACGTCCTTCTGTGATGTTCCCTCACCCACCAGCCAAGTTGGAGGCATGCTTCATCATCGAGTTCCCACCTGAGACACCTAGCATGTCAACGGGTGTTCAACGCCTGATTACAGTGGCGCAGGTTTTCATTTTTAGCACACATACTGGTTGGATTTGGCAAGTGATTTCACAAAAATAAAATGCACTGTTAATAGCTGAGAGGCCAAAAAACAGAACCAATGACGCACAGCTCGTGAGCTGTAAAGCCGAGTCAAGGTACCAACCGCTTTACAGTCCATTCACACACCTTTCATACATGACGTGCACAAGACCATTCCCGCCGCCAGCCGTGGGCCCAGCATATTACAACACTCGCATCAACAGACCGTGCCGTTCATGGGCCCATCACTTTAATATGCCCACATGCCTGATACAGTAATCACACCACTGATGGGATTCTTTGGATTGGTGTTTGGCTAGCAGTGTGTTGTAGTGGCCAACAGCAAGTCACCATGCACACTGCCAGCCAAGCGCCACTCCATGCACACTGCCAGCCAAGCGCCACTCCATGCACGCCGTCATCACTTTTTTTTTTTTTTTAAACAACAAAGAAACCACTAACTAATTATAAATAACTACAAACACAAAAGATCTAACTAAATGCATGACCGTAATGCCAACCGTGAAACCGAACAAATGAAAATATAAAACGGGCAGTATACGCTTATGGTAGTTGCCAAAAATTCTTTTGGGAGTAGTAACTCCTGAAACTGCCAGCCACACACAGCCCGGGCTTTGAAGGATAATCCGGGCAGTACATCCGACTTTACCTCCGGATACCTCTTCGGGCACAGACTCTTCATTTCTTAGTGGGCAAGTCTTTTTTGGGAGTGGGAGGGATGTGATCAGGAAAGTGGTGATCTTTAAATCTAGCCACATCCTCCACCACTGCTTCTCTAGGAACTCTTGCCTGTTCCACCACAGTAAGGCTGTCTATCACAGACTCCTGAAATTTAACAAATTTCATCCTTGACTCAGGGGAACAATCCTTGAACACAATAAAAACATTAAAAGTTGCTAAATGGAAGATATGTATAGCCAACTTTGTATTCCAAATGTAAGACTTACGAAGAGCAGTGTAAGGTTCCAACCTCTGATCTACGCTGTCAACACCACCCATGTGCTAATTTTAGTCCAGAATGCACACAGGTTTGCACACTTCGGCAACCTGACCCCAAACAGTCACAGGGGAAGTACGGTCATCATGGATAGTAGTCAGCATGTACACATCGCTCCTGTCTGCCAATTTCTGAGCTAGCCGCTCGTTATTACGCAAGGCACTGCACTGTCCCCGCTCAAGTTTTTTACATAGAAGCTCCCTTGGATAGCCTTTTCAGTTAGAGCAGATCGTGCCACAAGCCACAGTGTCCACTCTGAACAATTCCCTGTACAACTGCATTCCAGTGCAGATGTTATCTACATACAAATGGTGACCTTTGTTAAATAGTCACACAAAATGTTCTCAGTAAGTCCAAAAGTGGGCGGACAACCGGGGGGGGGGGGGGGCAATACTGGAATCCCTACCAGTGTAGACCCGGAAATTATACACACATCCTGTACTACTTTCAGACCGCATATACATCTTAATTCCATACCGTGCCCTCTTGCGAGGAATGTACTCCTTAAAAAACAAATGCTCCTTGAACAGGACCAAAGACTCATCTACAGATATTTCTTTCCCTGGAACCATAGACCTCTGAAAACCGACCTACAAAATGATCAAGGACAGGCTTAATCCATTGTCAACAAAATGCAGCATCCGAAGAAGAAGCAAATACCGATTCCGAGTCATGGTTGCAGGAATTATAGCCGTTGCCATTGAGGGACTAGTAGACCAATAAGAAGCCGGTGACGGCTTCTTCATCAACCCCAATAAAAAAGTCAAACCCAATAACTTTTTCAACTCTTGCAGATTTGTGGGAACCCACTGGGTAGCGCTAGACTGTGGCCTAAGTCGGGCAGCGTTGTCCCTCAAATACTGCTCCACATACAAATTAGTCTGCTCAACAATCTCTTCCAAAATTACATTGTCTATAAATAACTGAAAGAAATTGACGGGCAAAACGTTTTCTGTATTCACTGTACACCCTGGGAGACCAGTAAAGGCAGGCAACTCTGGCTATTCCAATGGGAAACCTTTCAGCCCCAGGCTGCTGCACTATTGGCACATCAGTGTTCTCCTATAAAACAGGCCCTTAATCTGCACTGACAGTGGCTTCCTCATCAGAAGATTCCTCTCGGGCAGAAAATTCACTGCCAGAATCTCCCACTTGCTCGTCTGCCTCAGATGCAGAGTCAGTCTCATAATCATGATCAGAAGAACACTCAAAAAGCATATCAACAACCTGCTGAGCGGTCACTCTGTGGCTATCCATGATCCTTTCTAAAAAGTGTAACTTAACAAACGCGCCAACAACAACCAGCACTGTCTAAAATAAGTAATTAACAAAGTGTGGCTTTATCACAAAGAGTTATGTACTCAAAAACTATACCACTCACTTGTCTGAAAAAGCTAGCCTAACCAGCAAGTACTCTGCAAAGACACAGCAATCACCAATGATATGCCACTAAAAAGAAAAAAGAAAAGCAAATTAGACATAAGACAACACAAACATCAATGTGCACAAATCTAAGGACAATTTCACACACCTGCATTTAGTACACCACCTACAAACATGTCATTCATGCATGGCAACAATACTCTTTTGGGGTTAATTGTTTTTCTTACTTAAAATATGCAACTACGGAAACTGCAGGTCAACAACTGTCAAAACCGCAAGGAGCCGCATCAAAAGAAGCAAAAGCTGTGGACTAGAACAAAATGGAGAAATAAACTGTTATAGTGCAAATGCAAATACTTTGCCAGTTGATAACATTTAGACATTTTCCCTGGTGTCTAGTGGTTTCTGCCCCCCTTGTGGGCAGATGGGCCTACAAAAAATAGGCCATTCTGGCCTGTGGGGGGAGGGGAGTAGCCAACAGTTGTGTGCCCCCTTGTTTAACCTAGCCCAAGGGGCTGCCCCCCCCCCCCACACACAAAAAAAACAAACTTAAAAAAAATCCCTGGTGTCTTCTTGGCTTCTGATGGGCCTAAAAAAAATAAGCTGATCTTCCTCCCAAGGGGGGCTGGAATGGACATCAGTAACGCCCCCCACAAAACACACACACACAAGATCCCTGGTGCCTAAGTGGATTCTGCCCCCCTTGGGGGCAGCTGGGCATAAAAGAAAAAATAGGACGATTGGGGGCAGAAATGCCCAACAATTCTGTGCCCCCCAACATAAAAAAAAACAAAGAAAAAAGAATCCTTGGTGTCTTGGTGGCTTCTGTCCCCAAAAAACAAAATAGGCTGATCTGCCCCCAAGGGGGACAGAAATGTCCATCAATCATATGCCCCTTTTTTTGTAAGGGGGGGGGAAGCAGGAGGTTGGGGGGGGCACCCACAAGAAACAAAAATCCTCCCTCTTCTTCCTCTCTTCCTCCCTTCCTTCCTTCCTTCCACTTCCTCATTCCTCCTTCCTCTTCTTCTTCCTCTTCTTCTTCCTCTTCTTCTTCCTCTTCTTCCCTTTCTCGCCAGTATTGAGGCAAGTACTTTATTTGTGCACATAGGCCCTAGCTCAAGTAGTGGAAAAGGTAATCAGCTGCGACCTTCAACTCCTCTGCCCACATCTGCTGGTCCTTCCCAACTTTCTTAATTACACCATAATCGATTACAAAAACGGCAGCAATGCTTCAGAGTGGGCTGAGGGACACAAAACGTACATATTTATCAAGCACATTACAACAATACTTAACATCACGCAGTCTATAAATCAGGTTGGTGGACCTTCAGTTTGCCAGAGAGGGTACTCCGTCAATTTTGTGATGGAGTACCCTCCCTGCTAAACTCTAAATCAAGTGCAGACGATCTAAATGCAAGGTTCAAAAACATTGATCTAAAATTCTGTACTATGTAAATGCAGAGAGAAACAAAATAGAAAACTTTTTTGTTGGGACACAAATATTCAAGAGTCTGTGTACTGGAAAAACAAATTAATGTAAATACAATTTAATCGAAAATAATACAAGAAGACACAAGCACTGCTTAAAAACAAAAGCGTGTTTTAGAAGAAAACAAGTTGTGGACCTGTAATAAAAAGTGATTATAAATTGGGATGGGTCGTAGTCCAACTCGAGTAATAAAGTCACTCACATGTTGGTTCCAGGCAAAGATTTCAGTAATTTAAATCTAAGCTCAACCCCTATTAGCTATGGCACAGAGCAGAGAACCTTAACTTAGAGAAAATGTCTAAAGCATTTAGAAGTACCCAAACAGTGGGGGGGAAAACCCCACTCCAATTTATAACAATTGGGAAAATGTAATAAGCAAAATGACAAACATATCCAATAAGGGGAACACGGATATTAAATTTGAAAGGTTTAAGAGAAAAAAGGACAAAGAAAAAGTAACTGTTCGCATGTGATTGGGACCTAGGCGTGATTTCAGGGTGACTGCGATGGAGGGTGTTAGGATTGGTCAAGCAGGTTTGTCCTGGTCAGAGATTTTATCGTAGGACTTGGTCTCAAAAATGGAAGTCGAAATCCCCCAGTAGGACAAGGTTGCAGGCTGTATCCAAAGAGGTCCTCTTGAAGCCTGATAGCTGTTGGATATGGACCCACATATCAGCCAGGTACCTGTTGTCCAATTAAAGTTTCTAAGTTTGGACTTCTTTTTTTTTTTTTTTTTTTTTTTTTTTTGGTGCTCAAATTTCTTCAGCCGATCAAGGCTGCTTGCTGCATCCGATAGCTTCCACAAGGACAGGTTTCTTCTCATTCAGAGTGTTGGACTTGGCCCCTCTGCATGGTCACCCCCAGACCTTTTGCCTTAACCCTTCAGTTTTCTGAACCTATTTTTGTTGCCTTTTAAGATTGCACACTTTACCACTGCTAACCAGTGCTAAAGTGCTTGTGCTTGCTCTCCTTTAATTACTCCTTAATTCACGTTCGATATACTGCATAAATACGTTACACATTGCCTCCAAGTTAAGCCTGACTGCTTTTGTGCCAAGCAACCATAGGGCTAAACATGGATTCATTTGGGGTTTACTTGGGTTTCACCCTGACAAGACTTGTGGTTGCTGCTTGAGTAGGGGTTCCCTCCCTCAACCATTAACCTTGTTTCCTAAATTGGTATTTACTGGTGAGATCTAGGACTTGTGTTTTTGCAGTGCCAAACAGTGTTTTTGTGTAATACTAAACTCCCAGATAAATAATTGTATATGATTGAGTTTCTTTTAAATTCTCCTTGATTGGCTCATTTGCTTATTCCAAATTTACCCTCACTCTACCTGACAGTGACCTTACCTGCAGAACTCAAATTCAAGGTCATCAACCTGGAGAGCTACATTGTGGCTGAGTACAAGGAGTTCTGTAAGGAAAGTGGACTTCCAGCCAAAAAGGGCACCAAGGCATTGGATCTTCAGAAGGCTCTGAGGTCCTAGGTGGAGGTTCACAACTGACCGCAGCAGAGGACTGAGATGAAGCAGATGAAATGGAGGGGAAAGCGGGAGACCTGGGTGCACAAACTGAGATGTAGCACGGGGGAGGGCGGTAACTTATCTTCTGAATTGGAAGTATAGCCCCACCACCAAGAGCAAACATCTATGTGTCTTCACAAGGCCTGTCCCCAGAGGAACTGCCAGACAGGCATGCTGAAAGGGAGTTAAGCTACAAATGACCAAAGTTAAGATCAAGGAAAAGACACAGGTAGTGGAGGAGAAACTGACCTTTGAGCAACTGGGTATTGAAAAGAGTCTCAGAGAGCTGGATATCATACCCAGACAAGCAGAGTTTAGCAGTAATGGCAACAGCATACCCAGAGTGTCTGAGGTGGGAAGGAAAGTGGTTCGCAAACACCTTCTGAAGCAGAAAGGAGGTGGGTGGTGGCCCAGGGCGTCCCATTTCCCATCCCGTTGCTTTGGGTGTTCCTAACAAGGACACAAGCATAGAGACTCTGACTTAAAAAGAAAAATAAAAAATAAAAAAATCCCTCTTGTCGGACCTTTAAAGGAGTGGCCTGTGTGGCCTTAGGTCTAAGTAGTCCCCAGGGGTAGGTGAAAGCCCATGCCCTAGCCTCCCTTAGTTGGTAGTTCAGAAAGTGAACTGGTGATCACTGAGGGTGGGAGGTGTCATTTCCACCAGGTTGAACTGCATGGGGTCCCTGTCCCTGCTCTGAGGGATATTGGGGCCAGCCAGACCATGTTAGTGAAAAGGCTGGTTTTGCCAGAGCAGTACACCGGGCATGGTGTTCAGGGTAACTCGGGCCCATAAGCAGGTATCCTTGGAATGGGGTGGAGTGATGAACCCGAGGAGGGTCATAGTTAATCTCCAAATTAATATAGACTGCATTCTTGGGGGGGCTATTGAGTAGCCACCGGAGTCAGGAGAGCTGGGAGAGGAGGCTGTCCAGGGTGTCCTGAAACTTTGGATTTCTAGGTTTACTACTCCCAATTGAAGGGTACATGAGCTAGATGAAGGGAGATCGAGGGGCAGGGTACAGACCCTGGGCTGAAAAACTAGTCTCAGGATATGACCACGGGACTGGTGGGAGGCAGAGTAGAAGTAGGGTGCCTAATATCTGGGATTGTTGTCTCTTACGCTCAAACAATTCAGAGGTCAGAGAACCCTGAATGGCCTGGGGCCTTGCTCTTGACACTGACAGCTGTCAGCTGCCTCTGTTGGTTGGAGTCCTTGTGGGCAGAATTTTCCTTGAGTTGGGTTCAGAAATATGATCCAAGGTGCGGAATGGATCACATCACTTTGTTTGCTATGGTGATACTGTCTGCCTCCTGTGATGCATCTGTGAGCAAGTTAAGGTGAGGTGCCTCACAGATTGGGTCCACAACTGAGGGGAAAGGGTTCTCCATGGGTCAGGTCAGTTGCTCAGGAGATTGTACTCCGAGGGATCCAACTGAGTTCAGAAGGGCACATGTTCTATTGCCTAAGCAGGGAAGCACATCAAGGTTAACTAATCTACCCTGGCTTTTGACTGGAGGGTGGTTGTGTTGGAATGGCCCTCTCTGCAAGGTCATCCCCTACTTTTTTCTGTAACCCTCCTATTTTCTGGACCTGTTTTTTTGGCCTTTAAGAGACTGCGCACTTCCGTGCTAAAGTACTTGAGCTCTCTCCTTTAAGCATAGTGAAATTGGCCTACACCCAGGTGGCAAATATAATTTACTTTTAAGTTCCTAGTAAAGTGGTACTACATGTACTGCCTGTAAATTAAATGCTACTAGTGGGCCTGTTGCACTTATTGTGCCATCAACTTAGGTAGCCATTTAAGCATGTCTCAGGCATACCATTGCAGCCAATGTGTGCAGTTTAAACTGCCACTTTGACCTGGCAAACTAAACCTTTTGCCAGGCCTAAATTCCTGTTTGACATATGTCACCCCTAGTGTATGCCCTAAACAGCCCACAGGGCAGAATGCAATGTATTTAAAAAGCTGGGCATGTACTTTTAACTTTTACTTGTCCTGGTAGTAAAAAAAAAAAACTCTTGCATTCGTTTTCACTACTGAAAGGCCGGCCTCTCCTGTAGGATAACATTGGGTTACCTTATTACATTTAATAAGTGATGACTTTCAATTGGGAGCAGGTAGGAATGCCAAGCTTGGTCTATAAAGAATTGTAATTTTAAAAACTCTTTAATGGTAAAGTTGGATTTTAAGTCATAGTTTCGGAAATGGCACTTTTAGAAAGTTGCATTGTCTTGTCCCATCCATTTGGTGTCTGCAGCCTGTATCCTGGGTCACATGACTAGGTGTAGTTGGCAGTTGGTCTTTGAGTATTGCTCCCAGACAGTGAGACACAAAGGGGGTCGCAGGATGGGTCACTTCTGACTTGATAGGGTGGCAGGGCTGTCACCTCTCACACTTGTACATCACAAAGACCCTGCCTCCGCACACTCACAAAGGGTTTCACACTAATCTAGTGGTTCCTATCTACGTGCCATGGCACCCCAGTGCACCATGAAAAATAGCCAGGGGCACCGCAAACAGATGCACACAGCAGGCTAGGTACAGCAGTATTGATAATGCTTTAACCATGCACTTCATTCCAAGCTGCATAATAAATCAATAGTATTGCAAACTGCTTCAAATGTGATTAGCTCTAAAACTAGGTTTGATGCACGGCAATAAACGCTAGAGGGTACTGTTGCCTATGATAGGTTTGCTTTCTTCTCTTTCTTGTTGATAATCTAGCAGCTTCTTCTAGGACTGCAGAGCTGCTAGATGAGTATTTCGAATCTAAATTGAACACTAGTTTGTCATTTTGTCTTTGCACAAGCTCATAGCACCATTTAGGAAGATTGTTGAGCATGTAAAAGAAAATGGCATTTACTATCACAAATTGGGTAACATGGGAAGAAATATTGACAATACGAAGAGCACATGAGCACTGTGTTTCCCTTACGTGCAGAACCTTTGTTGATAAAACAATTTAACTGGTACTTACTAGTGGTCTATTATAACGGGGATATGGATTTTTGTTTTGGGTGTCTGCACGGTAGCGTGATATTTGTGTTAAGTTCAGTGGGCAGCTTTAGAATGAGGACCTCCGCTATTGGGCTTTTCGAGTATATTTTTATATTCAGAGGCACTTGGAGTGTTTGCAGGGTGGGAACTAATAAAGTGTCATTTTCTATTGCTGCTGGTTGCAGCTCTCTAGCGATGTCTATTCATTCTATCTGTGCTCTGGCTTCCTTACCAACATATTTATGCAAATTTGCCCACTGATGCATGGTGACCAACGTCTGCTTCAGCGAGTGCAGCGTCACCGATGACAAACTTCAATGCACAGAGTCTACAAAGATCTTCAACCAGGGATATTATTCTGAATGCTACACTTACTTTTCCTAGTCTTAGCTTTTAGAGCGTCAAATCAACAACCTTAGCACATTCCTACTTGAGACGCTCAACCAGTAATCCAATTTCCTACAGAGGGCCTGCCGAAATGTATTGCTGTTACAGAGAGTCTCTTTGTGGGAGGAACTGGTTTCTTCTGTTCAGTAAAGTTGGTCCGTGGCCTGATCGGCCCAAGTAATTGGCCCGGTTCTTCCAGCGGCTGGAAGTCCAAAGATTCTCTGTCACAACTGTTCAGATATTGACACAACCAAGGGTCCCAGGCCTTCAGGGACCAGCAAATAGGTGATCAAGTGTTGCTTCACAAGGGGCCTCCAGCAGGGGCCAATCTAGGTCAGGGAAAAGACCTCTTGTAGGGTGTTGTGTCCTTGTAGCCACACGGCTTCAAGTCAGTTTCTTTGTCCTGGGTACAAGTGGGAACAATCCAGCTGTTTAGGTCTCCCACAAGTCTCAAACAGCAGGTGCAGCACTTCTGTTCTTCCACTGGTCCTGAAGTGTTCCGAGGAGGACGCCTTAGGGGCTACATTTATGGTTGGCACGCGAGAACCAGGTGGGTTGTTGCCATTGTTTGCCCGCCCCTGTGGAGACATCCTTGTGCCCTTCCTGGGGTGGGACTACGCCCCCCAGCATACCCTGAGGCAAAAGGAGGAGCAAGGATGTGCTGAAAAACCTCAGAGATTTCCCGCGACATGAGATCCAGGCGGGTTGCTGCCATTGTTTGCCTGCACCTGTGAGACATCCTTGTGCCCTTGCTGGGGTGTGGACTATGTCCCCCAGCATACCTTGAGGTGGAAGGAGATGCCAGGAAGCGCTGAAAAGCACCCGAGACTTCCCAGGATGTGAGCAGGACATACCCAGGTGTGGGCCCTGACGAAGACCGGGCTTGTCTGCGCCTCATGGAGCCGGAGGAGGAAGCTGGGCTGAGCCACCCCTGTGACGCAGCCACTTGCCCTCTATTGCAACACTGGGTAAGCCACATCCCATTTATTGTTGTTATTTATCTTGGTATTATAGACAAACGTAAGACTCCATGGAACACTGGGCCCAGCCCCCACGCAAAAACCACAAGCATTGATGCAATGCTGGAGAGAGAAATAAGGGTTATATCAACTGAAACTGCTTTGTCTGATCGCCGATTATTCCTAGGGTGCAATTGCGGTAGTGGTGGAAATTGGAAGGGGTCTGATGCGCTCACACTTTTAACTGGTAGCCAAGTGACGGGTACTGCTGGGGCAGCATCCGGGGACATACTTTTGAACTATTCTGAGAGTGAGCATATATTTTCTATCCTTGAGACTGCAACAAATGACGCTTTTTGCACATGATCAGTCCAAACGACTTTTGATGACCAATCCATCCCCTGAACTGAGTGCAAAACAGAAGAAACCAAATAATCAGACACACCAGTTAAGTGCTAAACCTAAGCAGTTATCCAGAGAGAAGGGTCTGGCTTTGAGAAGTGCCAATGAAATCCCTATAGAAGAAATTAGTGCCAAATTTGGAGATGGTTTAGAAAAGCACCTAAGGCCATTATCAGGTCAGTTAAGCGCCATAGAAACTCATTTGGCATCTCTGCCTGTCCCTTATAACTTTGAGGCTAGTGCCTTTGGGAATGCAGGGGCCCTTGATGAGCCCGTATACTTTCACAGATATAGAGCAATTATATCAAGGCATCCCGCCCAGAAGCAATCGAAAGTTTGTAACTCAAAACTGCCAAGCACTGCGATCGTTGCATCAAATAAAATTGAGACCATTGTTGATGCTGCTCCTCATGCCCTGAATCCAGGAATGTCAGGCTGCGGTCATACTTCCGACAGTCACTCTTCATTAAATATTGCTAGTAAAGCAAATTGGACTCTAGATAAAAAGGATGACATTGTTTGTAACACCACATTTCTCACCCTCCCACTGGATACATATCTGCAATATCTTGGATTTGGCGGGGTGTTGCCCCTGAGGGAAAAGCAATCAGAGTCCTGGGAACAGGCTCATAACAAAGTGCTCTACTGCCTTGACGGGTAAAAAAAAAACCTTTTGCACCCTCTGTGCAAATGAAATTTTAATGACACAATGAGTAAGCTGGATTGCCCCCCTAAAAAAAGACATACAAGGAGACTGTATAGTTGTAAACTTTAAACAACGTAGTACTGTGGAGAAATTGTTGGGCACGAAAAACTCGACAAGGTGAATAGGATCCAACATTGTCACCTTACCCCTGGACTGCTTTTATAAACATCCCAGAAGGGAAGCATGCTGTCACTTATCATCTAGACCTTACCCCACTAATGCCTCAAAGCCTACTCGGTAACAATGGACAATCAGGTCTGTTTGACTACAACGAGATTGACTGACTTGGGGTGCCTAACCTTACAAAGGATATTGTCAGAAGGAATGGGTCAGGAGTGAAAAGTCCTCTTACTAGTGTACTACCACAGTCTTCCCATCAGGCACAATTTTGCATGAAAGCATTGAAACTGTTAGTAGATTTGTTACCACTACACAATCTTTTGACAAACGGCTCCAACTCGGTAGAGTGCAGCCCTCTTCGAATACTGAGCTGGAATCTTGCCAGGTTTTGCACAAAGATGGCTTCCCCGGATTGGCATACATTTATTAAATTTTATGATACATTGCTTTTTCAAGAAACCTGGGAGACCAACCCATAGTAGCAGAAGGTTACATGTGTTTTTGTTCCACCTACTCTGTCCCGTTCAGGACGTGTGTCTGGCATACATACTATATGGCTTAACTTGCTGCTTGGCTGCCATGCAGAGGCCGTAAATATTCATCAAAGGGAATGTCAAGTGGTTCTTCTAAAGGGGATTTGCCCATATACCTGGCAAATAGTTATAAAAATGATTATACAAATGTACCTAATCATTGCTTTTTGGCTTTGTTCAATTGTATCTCAGAAATTGTGATGAGAAGGACATTCAAAGCACAAAAACGTATATACCTTGCAGGGGATTTTAATGCCAAATTACTTAATGGTGGTACGGGTGTTTAACTGGATAGACAGGTAGCCATAGATGCAAGAGACGAAGAGCTAGAAGTCTTCCTCTTTACTCATGATTTATTTGATGCATTAGATGTGGATATCAACAATTTGAGGATGCCCACTATAGGGGGGAGAAATTGTGCCTCAATAATTGATTCATATATTTATGACTCGCAATCTCATTAACTTACTGCATTATAGAACTTTTATCAGCACAGATTTTGGAGACCACGACCAACTAGAAATAGCCCTTGATTTTTTTTTTTATTCAGGGCAAACTCTGAACCCTCTGTGGAGCATAGTAATTTGTCAATATCTACCGACAATCTTAGACTCCAATGGAGATTACCTGTCCCCTTGAAATACTTAGTTAAGGTAAACTCTGAGAATATAGATCTAGTCATGGGTTATCTGAACGAGGAAGTAGATGAGGAAAGGGAGATGGTTCATTGTTTTGTAGCTTTATGCTCTAGAATTCGAAAGTCCCTTTCCAAGCCTTCCAGACCATCACAGTAAGTCCTGCGCTTGTTTGAGCTGGAGTGCTAATCGCCTCCTCTGTAAGGGCATAAATGAGTCCCCTAGAGACAGGCTTGTCATAACCCTCCCTGTGGAAACGTTGTAAAACAGTGACGACACAAAGGCAGAACAAAGTCATTTCTCAACATTGGGCCACACTATCATGCGTGGCGTATACAAATGACCGCAAACAGTTTTGGAGAACAGTTTTAAGTGTCCACTTTCTAGAGCAAACACTGACTACCATCAATTCCCACATAAGCAGCTCCGCTTGGGAGCCCCATTTTTCCATGATTTGTCAGGCATCTGATCCCCCTTCAATGCTGTCCGTGGCATCGGACGTTCCATTACCATTACAGGCTTCAGTGCACGAAGTTACTATTGCCATACAGCAGAATAAGGGGGGGCAAAGCACCAGGCCCAGATGGTATCACAATTGATTTAATTAAATGTATAGTAGATCTATGGGCACATCTGTTGACAAATGTTTTCAACAGCTTAAGCCTTCAGACTACTCCCACATCATGGACGAGCTCGGTATTTGTCCCCATTTTTTAAAAGGGTGACTGTTCGAAGCTGCATTGTTACCACCCTATTTCTCTGATGACATTCCAGCAAAAATTCTTTGTAGGGTTCTCTATAATAGGATATTGGAATGGACCCAAGATAATAACATCATGAATCCATGTCAGTATGGGTTTCGTTCTCGTACTGGAAGTATTGAACAGTGCTTAGATTTAAATTTTATCATTAGAAAATATACAGTGGCCATACAATTCCCTATTTTTCTGGCTTTTATGGGCCTGGCGGTGGCCTTCGATTGTGTTAATCGGATAAAGATGTGGAAGCTGCTCTCTGAGATGGGACTAGATCCAAATGTAGTGCATTTGTTATCCGCATTGCCCACTAAACATGACTGTCCAGGTTAGGTTCAGCCCCAATGGTGAGTTATCAAATTAAATCTGTGTTAGTCAGTGAGTCCATCAAGGGTGTGCTCTTGCACCATTGTTATTTATTCTTTACATTGATAAATTAGCCTCTGAGGTAATGTTTAAGTACTCCTGATTTACCCAAAATTAATGGTGCCCGTTACTGGAAAAAATAAAAAACAAAGGTTACAGGGACTTTGTAGTTAGGCTCACATTTCACACAGACAAAGCCAGTGAAATTCTGCAGTTATAGTTACCTCACCTACCTATACCTTGTACCACAGTAATGCACTGCTTATGACCTCACATATTACATCACTCATGACATGGTCACTGACATCACTCATGACATCATCCAGCTGAAATTCTTTGGATGTATTGCTTTCACACGATCCCATATAATCACTCACCCGTGCAGCAACTCATACGCCCACTCAATTACCAATGCCGATACTCACACACTCAATGGCTAACCAATACAGTTACTCACACATCCACTCATTCTCCCATAAAGTCACTGGCACATCCACACACTTATGCAAAAACCTAGTGATGCATCCACTCACTCACCTATACAGGCACAGACTCACCCACCCACCCACTCACTGATACTGTCACAAATACACTCAGTCACTCACCCCTACCAACAAACATGCACCCCGTCACCTGTAAAGCCACTCCCACTCACCTCTATACAATCACTTACACTCACTGGATGATGTCATGAGTGATGTCAGTGACCAGGTCATGGGTGATGTAATATGTGAGGTCATAAGCAGTGCATTACCATTACAGGGGCGCAAATCAAAGTTAGCTGAGGTAACTCTAACTGCTGAATTTTACTGGTTGTGTACCTGTGAAATGTGAGCCTAACTATAACATCCCTGTAACCTTTGGATTTTTTAGTGAATTTGTAAGTTTAAAAAAAAATTTTATTTCCTAACTATAACGTCCCTGTAGCCTTTTTGTTTGTTTTTCAGTGAATTTCGAAGGTTTTTTAAATGTAGATAAATGCTATCACCCGGGCCTGGTTTCTGGCCACATTTCTGCAGTATTGATTAGAAACGAAATGCAAAGTAGGATAAAGTAATGCTAATAAAGAAAATAAGGGTTAGAATTTAAAAAGAAGAGAAAATATATTTTGATAAAACCAAAAGAAAGTTAATAATTTAAACATAACTATATTTACTATATTATTATTTTACATTTTTCAGGCTGTGTGGAGCCCAAAAAATCATGGAGGGTTGTACTCTATGGTTTTTAGTCCGATCACATAATCGGGACGGATCCGCGGACCCTAAGATTTTTTTTTTCTTCTTTTTTTTACCTTATAGTTATTTTAGTTTCAAGTGTGTGATTTTTTGTGTATTCCGGATCAGCAAAGAAAACGTTACATGGAGATTCTGCTATTTGATTTGTTAGATTTGGGCCACATCTAGTTTTGAACAGGACTGATTCCTAAAACAGTTAGTATTTCTCTGTTGTGAAAGGAAGGTGATTTTTGGAGATCTTCTTCAAAAAAATGTTTTGGATGGCTGAAGGCACTGCTACACCACCACCTGTAGAAGGTTTACATGGTGAAGAGGAGGAAGAACATACCCCTACAGGTGCACGAAAGAAGAGTGAGGTATGGTAAATATTTTTACCATACCTAGCACAGAGAAGATTGTTACAGCCCGATTAGTTAACTGCAAGCTGTGTGGCAAGGAATTGCCTTTTGGCACATCAGAAAAGTATAGGCATGGGACTTCTAGCATGTGTAACCATGTGCGCACAATTCATGAACGCACATATCACCGAATGATACGACAGACAGAAGGAGATTTAACTGCTGAAGGTGGCTCTTCATCTTCTGACTGTGCCCCTTTTGCAGCCATCCCTATGGAAGCCACATGCACCGAGTTAGGTCAAATGGTAGTATCCTGCGCCATCTGCCACACTTTGTTGCTTCAAACTTTAAAGATGTCTATTTCCCCCACCCCCTAAGTAAAAGAAGCACTGTTGCTAATTTTTGACAGCTTATTGTTTTAATAAAGTTATCTGCAGCACCATTGTGCTTTCAAAATGCAAATGTTTTGCATTTAGATTTTTCGAAAGTTTATTAATATTTTTTTGAAAATAAAAAAAGAAAGTTTTTCAACAAAAAATGGTTCTTAAAATCACCATTGAATGAAAGAGCTGTGTATAACTCATTGTTATTCTTTCTTTATTTTGTGTGTATTATGTGTAAAAAAATAAAAAAAAATAAAAGTCTGTATATAGTTAGTGTTCATGTGTGTTAGTGTGTATATGAGTGACTGTGTGAGTGAGTTAGTGGATGTATCACTGTGTACCTGTGTATGCTAGTGTATATACCTCAGTGTATGCCTCAGTGACTCCCTGGGTGTGTCACTGGGTGCGTCAGTTTGTGCCCGAGTGTGGCAGTTTATGTATCAATGTGTTCCTAGGTGTGTAAGTGTATGCATCAGTGTTTCCCTAGGTGTAACAGTGTATGCACAAGCGTGTGCATGGTTGTGCTAGTGTGTGCCAGGTTGTGTACGTGTGCGCCTGGGTATCTCAGAGTATGCATCAGTGTTTGCCTGGGTGTCTCGATGTATGTATCAGGTGTGACTGGATGTGTCAGTGTATATATCAGTTTGTCCCTGGGTGTGTCGATGTGTACAACAGTGTGTGACTGGCTGTCTTAGTGTATGCATGAGTCTGTGCTTGGGTGCCTCAGTTTCTGCCTGAGTCTGTGCCTGGGTGTGAGAGTGTCTGTTTTTGGTATGACATTGGGTGCGAGTGTCTATCTGTGTGTGGGAGTGGCTAAAGTGTTTATGGGTGTGGGAGTGTCTGTGTTAGAGTATCTATCTAGGTGTGAGAATGGCTTTAAGAGTGTCTGGAAGTGAGAGCGGTAGTCTGGGTGTTACAGTGGGTGTGAGACTGTATGGATGTGAAACTTGGTATAAGAACATCTGTGTGGGTATGAGACTGGGTGTGACTGTTGGTATGCAATACTGTGGCACCACCAGTTGTGTTTCCAAATGTCTCTTACAAAACTTGTACATATACGTATGTGGTTTTATCAACTAAACACACTTAAAGGGAACTGTTATTTATTGTCTAATTTTCATGACCAGCAAGTTATAAGAGTGTCCGAAAGGCACTGGAAATACCATGTAGTTGACCACATACTCTTTTTTTTAAAAAAATCGTCAAGAAATAAGGTGTACTAATCTCAGATTAATCTATCAGATTAAAAAAAATGCTGCAGCTCAAAATAAAAAAAAAATAAAAAAAAAAATACAGTGAAAAGTTGTAGAGATCGATTTAGGCAAATTTTGCTGATGGCCTTCTCTTGTCAAGTCTGCCACCTAGTGGATAATTATCTGATTGCAACTGAAATCACTTCGTTTGAGGAACACATGCATACATTTTCACAGACGGCTTTATTTTCCAGGTCATTAGTAGTGAATTTAAGTTTTGCAATTTTCTTAATTTTATTTGATAGATTCAGGTTGTGTTCAGAAGCCTTTAGGACAGAAGGAATGTTTATTAACCGGAGACAATCCCCATGAAAGAATGGTAACCTTTGAACATCAGCTAAAACTTAGAATTGAGGACAGCAGTGATCTGTGATGTCGCTGAAGAAATAACTGTTTCATATAAGCAAGGTCTGCTTGAAAGTTTGGTCTCACCTGATGACTTATAGTAAGGCGTTTATCAAATAAAAGGCTTCTACTGTCTGATAAGAACAGAAATGGTTGGCATCTGTAAGACACAAACAGTGCATGGATGTATTTTTGACCAGCACGTGTATTGGGAATTGTTTCCTGATGTGTTTTCTGGAGAAAAAAAAAGTATACATGTAGTTACTGTATCCAAACACTGCTCACCAGTATACATTGAACTCTGTAATAATAGAAGGCTAGTGGTTCAGACTCCTTTTCACGTGAACTCCTGTGCTGAGACTACAAAGATTTGGGTTTATTCCAGTTTTGATGGTGTTCGAAAATAGCACTGAGATGTAATACTTGTATATTGGAAGAGAGATTGAGCAAGCAGGAGCACGCAGCATGAACTGAACCCTCTTTGTATGCTTAAAATGTAGTTGTTAAAGCCAGATGCAATGATGCCCTCTTTATTGCCGTTTGAAGAATGTCTGAGTTGGCCCCGCAGATCACTCCCACTCTTCTCTATTGGGCACAAACACACGTTCGCCCTATCCCTTGTTGAACATGTGTAATAAGATGTATAGGATAATGCACACTTGATCGGCTCATGTTACACGCTGGAAAATCATGCAGAACCAGCAATGCCATAGATTTGTGGCCAGATATTTAGAAGCGGCAACAACATACCCTCGAAAAATAGACTCAAAGGACAAACCAGGAAAGATGGGCCCAATTAGCCTGTTTAATTGAGATGGACTAGATCTCGGACGTTGGGCACAGGGTTTCTTTTGTGGCCCCACTCTCTCAGGGCTTAAAGTTGGTCACACTAGAACAATTGAACAGTAGTAGGAAAGGAGGTGACATCTAAGCTTGTGAAGGTGAAGTCAATCCTGATACTGTTGCATTAGTACGTGTGATCTTATAATCTCACTTCTTTCTTTCTCACTCAGGCTGTGGTCATCATGGGTGTCGTTCTGCAGGGTGCAAACCTGTATGGCTATGTCAAGTGTAAAGTTGGCAGCAGGAAGAATTTAACTAGTATAGCTACTGGTTATATCGGAAGTCACTTTTTACGCCAGGTAAACATTGTCTTGGTACACATCAAGAGTTCGCCTAGCTGTGTTTTAACTATAGTGGAAGGAATTACCTTTGTTTGCTTAAAGCATGATACATATGGGATCACATATCTCACACATTATCTTAGAGTGATAATGCAAGTCACTTAGGAGTTCTGTGACTGTTTACAGAAATGAAGCCAAAGGCGAAGTTCTTTATAAGGTCAAGGAAATACAAGGTGATTCGCAATATCCTTTCAATGTATGGTAGAGGGTATTTTTTCAGATAACACTTGTTGCGCAGTCACTGTTCCCACAAATCGCTTAAATCCTTGTTGTCTTTCGTGTGAAAGTGATAGTGTGGTTGCAAACGTAAAGAATAAAAGCAGAATGTATATTGTGAAATTAAACATGCCAAAAACAGCTAGCACTTTTTGTTGCCAAAAAATAAATAAAATGTCTAATGTAAATCAGATTTAATACAAAAAAAGCTCAATGTGTAGAAACATGTAGAACAATTCTATATTTTCTGTCATGACCTATCACATCCAAAAACAACAATCATTTTGCCATAAATGCATCCTTTCTGCTGATCATTGGTCATTTTAGAAAGGCAGATCAAAAAAGCCATTTATCGTTTTTGTTGTTTACATTGAAGCTGTAATTTGTGCTCTGTGACATGCCTTGCACCTTGGCTGCTGGCAGCAGGCATTATGATGGCACAACTCATCTGTGATAACGTTTTACATTTGAGCAGCTTTGTCATTTTCCTATTACAGAGGACAGGAGAGGTCATAATTCAACTGTAATAAGGAAATTAGAGATGGGCTTTTCTAAAGGGATTTCAGGCTCCCATTTATTATAAATAGCATTCTTCATTGTGAAGGGTATCTGCACCTTGCACAAACTAAACAAAGCAATCACCAAACCTTTAAAAAAAGACGGACAGTGACAACAGTAAAGAAGTTAACTGTGCAGTGCAGCCATCTGTACTTCTGTCGGTACAAGTATAGCCCAACCACAAATTCAAAAAACCCTACTTAGGTGATGAATGCTTCTGTATGTGTGTGTTTTTTTTTTTATGTTTTGTGTTTTTTTCTTTTACGGCCGAAGTGCTGCTGTTGGCAAAGGTTACATTTCTGAGTAAACTATACTTATTCCCAGTGTTCTGGGCTTGCCAAATTATTTCACTTTCGAAGGAAGTACAACCGTGCGTTGTTAATGCAGCTGAGAAAGCTCGAAATGGTAACATTTGTTAACTGCATTTGCATCTGCATCGCTGATGTTGCAAGCTTGAAAGTAGGCTTACTTGTGTGCAGAATGTAGCTATTAATGTGGTATGGCATTGCCAAGCGTGGCACCTTTTTTCTCCATTTTGGGAGCACCCTACAGTCTTGAATTCACTTGTGAAATACCCTGGATTCACAAGTAAATGTGCGGAGCACATATATGCTATTTCAATCCCCGACAGGCTGTTATGTTCAATTTTGTGTATTGTGCACTTTAATTAGCCGCTACTCTCAACACACAGCACATTTCCTGCTGAACAAACCAGCACAGCAACGCCCAAGGAAGGGACGGGTAGCAAGAATTTCAAAAGTCATCTTTATTTTGAAACCGAACTGGCATCGGTGAAGAAGAATGCAATCTGGAATCAAAAAAATACCTGTAATACCCCGAGTAGATAAGAGTAGGTGGAGGCAGCCTGGGGAAACCGAAGAGACGATTTTAAATTGTATCCCCATAGCCAACCGTAGCCAATGAAGTGCCCTATTGTTTTTACCAACCAAGTGTGTCACCCGTATTTTAAATTCTGTGGAGCTGAACGAGGGAATTTTGAGGAAGACCTACATACAGGAAGTTAGAGTAACAAAGAGGGGAGTTAAACTAGGACTCTTAGTTTACTTTATTTTTTACCAAAGCTTTGATGGAAAAGAGTACAAGTAGCCTCAAGAGGTGAAGATGATAAAACGATGCTTTAGTTGCTGCTTAGATTTGGGTAGGAGTTTGAGTCCGAGGTCAAAAAGTATCCCACGATTCTTTATAGGGCCGTCCCAGTCCTGAATTACTCTGAGGATAGATAAGAACAGAAAGCCAAGGATGATTTCCTCTTTGTCCTCAGACTTTCTGAATTCTCCTTGATGGCTTTAATACTGTCCTCTTTAATGAAGAGTTGGTGCGTATGGCCTGAGGGAAGAACTGTCAGTCAACATGAATGCATGGTATGAAATATGAATTTGAAAGTTCTTATGGAACAGTGACTATCTATAAATGTGCTACTGAAAAACAGGGCAAATAAAGGTGAGCTCTGTAAAACCCTGCCCAGAAGCAATTACCTATTCAGGGGAAAAGGAACCAACTTGGATGTGATGGGACTGATTTATCTGGTAGCTCTGGGACCAAAGTAAGGCAGCTTTGAACGCCTCAGCTTCTTAATCCAAGTTCCCTTGATCCCATTGTCAAACTGAGGATCTATGCTTTTGGCAGTATTTACACCAGAAGCATTCATATGCACACCTTCTGAACTTGCACTAAATAATTTTTTCTTTCGTTATTTCTTTTTGATTGTTGGTTTCTTTTTTCTTATTTATTTCTCTTTATGTAGCCTTTTTTATTCTTTATTCTGTTCCTTTTGTTTCTAAAATACAGTTTCTTCTTTATTTTCTGCTGGTGTATAGCTTTTAGGGTAGTTAATGTTCCTTCTGTTTTATTTCTTTTGGAAATTTTGTTCTTGTTCACTGTCATACCACACCACATTTGAGAATTTAAAACTGTTGGCCTTCCTTATATGAAATGGTGATGTTTATTTTTAATCTAAGTAGTTTGTTCTGCTGATTTTATTTTACAGACATTCGCAAAAGAAAATCAGCCGGAATCGTGAGGACATGATGAAGAGACCCAAACTGGCGTTAGACTCAATTTGTATCTATCTATGAATGACAGTAATTGATTTCGAACTATGCATTGCGGCAGAGAGATGTGTTCTTTGCTCTAGTGTTTTTCTAAATGCTCTAAAAATCCAGTGTGTTTGGTAGTGCAATACTGCATTGGATAGCGTGCATCCCTGCAGTCGGAATTAGGAACTTAATCCTAGTTTCTTGTAGAGGGTTACATTAAGTCTAGGTAGAGTGGTAAGTCTTGAGTCTTTTTTTTGAGTGTTGAACTCCACAACATTGGCCCTTGGTTTATTAAGCAAATTAAATTTTGGGATTCTTTTATTCAATTCACTGGAAATAAGTGATGATAGAGAGAGCACCCAGTTTCCCAGTAGCTCCCCAATAATAACTCCTCTATTTCATGGGTGTGGCAAACCTTGTTTTTTCATTTCAGATTTTTTTTTTAATTAACTTTCTAATTTGTTGATTGATTATCATAAGAGTTCCAAAAGATTAGCACAGCTAATCAATATTTTCTCAAATTGCTAAATGAGCATGTGCTTAAAAAAAAAAAAATAAAATAAAAAAAAAAAAAAGGGTAATGACAATGTGTATATGGGTTATGCAACATTTTCTGCCATGTGCTGTAAGGGAGGTTTCTGTCCACAATGTTCATATGAGGTTTGCACTATACCTTTGAGTTTCCGCCATGCTCAATTTCTCATGCAGAATTGTTCACTGTTGTTGTAATCTGAAAGCCAGTTATGTCAGTTAAAAATATCTGTGGTGGCCTGAAGGAGAAAAGAAAGGACTGCTAATACAGACAACAGTGAAATCGGCACATGAACAACTTTATAGCTGGGTGACTGGGTGGGAAACAGTACCTTCCAGGGATGGTCTTGCTATACCTTTACACAATCCAGAATAGGCATGTCCAAAGTGCGGTCGTGCCCCTGATCACGTTTGTTTCATACTAAGAAATGACTTTGTGATCAGTGGCCTTGGCGTGCTCCTTTTATGAGTTGTAGCAAGATTTACCCAGCTCATTTTGGGTTCAGTTGTCCAGTTCTGAGCGTTCTGATTAGGTGGCTGTGAGGACAGTGGTTACTAAATTGTTATTGTGTGAATTTGCATTTTCATTCTCCAAATACTGATCTCTTTTCTGTGCCCTTTGAAAATGTTGTTGTAACCTCTAAATTGCCCACAGATATTTGCCTTACTGTTAACTTTTACTTTTCACTATGATTTGAAAACCTAAAATAGTGACAGCAGAGTTCCAGCAGTCAGTAATATTTTCTCATCCTAATACTAAAAGCCTGTTAGTTTTAGTTTGTGCTAAATGTAAGTGGCCCTATCGTTTCTATGGATTCACTATGTTTCTGTTTCCTTAGAATCCTTGCCTATTTTTCCACTTGAGTCATGCTTAATGTTCTTTTGTTCTTGCCCATTTGTTGTGTGAATAGTTTCTAAACTATAGAATTATTCTCATACTCAGTTTTTCTCTTTTCTGCATCTGAACAAACCGACAAAGGAGACTACAGCCTGGAAAGATGGAGCTGGTTCTGTTAATAGCACTTTAATATGAGTAATCAGGATAGCAGCTTTCACAAACTGTTAGCTTGCGTTTGTTTTACAATTTTCTGTCCTCCTGAAAAGTCTGTAAAATAAAGAGCTAATAGATAACACTTTGAAATGATCAATATAGAGATGTATTTCATATATAACAAGAACACCTTGTAGTGGCAGAGTACTGGACTATTACATATATTAAGGAACAGATACTATGGTTCATAAGTCAAATAAAGCAAAAAGCACAGCTAATTTGTCAGAAGAGTAGATGTAACAGAAATGTAAAAACTTTACAAATCTGATTCTCATTGGGATAGGTTGATGATAGTTTAATTTGTTTTATTGCCTTCTTCAGGACCTGGATTATTTGATTGACCCTTATTCATTAAGTTGAACAGTCCTTTTAAGAATGTTATAAAATGAATAAATGTAGAAATACTGGCACAACTAATATTTTTAAGCACTGCAGATGTGCTTTGCTATTTTCCCCTGAAGCAACAAAAATGAGCTTGTTTTTTTTTTTTTATACTTTCTTGTATTACCCAGATTTTGTTGATTCTCAGATTTGCAACCTTAAATATTTAACATGCATAAACTCTTCAGCTTAACAACTGAGTTGTACTACTCACTACCCTGGAAGCAACACAACAACTATAATTCTGTTCACCCTCAGTAGCCTTGTCTTTTACCATGTAGCGCTATATTCAAGATGCCAGCTCTTGTCAGAGCACTGCCACTGATGTTCTAGAACTGATTACATTGTTTACTTTATGAAAGGTGCCCTGTATCATATGCAGGGCTATTACTTCAGCTGTACCTCAGAAACCGGATCAAAAGGGCAGTGTGACAAAGTGAGTCACACTTGGTGTCTCTCCGCTATGTGATAACTCAGACATAGTATTTTCAAGTATGCAGTGGTGATGGAATTGGGTACCAAAATCTGGCTATATTTTTACCTTAAATTACTGGTCCAAAGGCATACATGAGCATTGTTCTCAGTCACTGAATTGATGTTCTAAAGGTGTCTTTGTAAATAATGTACATTAAATTTGCCATGGCTTATGTTGTATATGCTCAATGGCACAAGGCAGTATGCACACCAGATCAGTTACATTCTGTTAGCCACCTTTGCTCTTCAGTGTAGTCCCAGACAAATATCAGTCCATAACACACATGCCTTTACCACTCAGGCATTACATTGTGCTGCCCTTTACAACATCTTGAAATACCATGAAGGGCTTTACTAGGCATTTGAGTGGGGTGGGGGTGGAGAGAGAAAAATATTGATATATTTAGAGGAAGGGAGGAACTCCTTTGGAAACAAATATATAGATATATATATATATATATTTTTTTTTAATATATATTTTTCCTCTCCGCTACACTTTTACAGCTACCCTTTACTACTCCATACCCCTACCATTTACTGAATTCTGCAAAACCTGTAAAATTCTGACCACCCTGTACCCTTACCCATTCCTGAACCTTAAGAAACCCTTACTACCCTACCACCCAGTACCTTTACCTCATCCATAACCGTTAAATGCGTTCCCCCCCTTTCTTAAATGACATAATTGTGTAATTAAAAAAAACCTTACCTGCAAGTTAAGTACCAAAGAAGGCCTGCTCATCAGTCAATCAGGGACTTCTTGTAGAGCGCAGGCTTGTCACCCCGAGGAGTCTCCAGGTGCTGGTGTGGTGCTGTGGGGTCAAATCCTGCGCTTGAGGTGATGGTCGAAAAGCAAGGTCTTGAGGGGGGCAGTTCAGAGACCGAAGAGGGGAAGGTCATTCCAGGATTTGGCGACAAGGTGGGAGAGAAAAGGAGCGTCCTCTGAGGCATTCGCCTTGAAGGTGAGAGACGTGGGCGAGGGAGGCCAACCAGAGATCTCTGGTGGGCTGGTGGAGCTTGAGACGCTGGTTGATGTAGGCAGGTTCGGTGTTGTGGAGGGCAAGGTACGTGTGCATGAAGAGCTTGAAAAGGCATCTTTGTTGTAAGGGGAGCCAGTGGAGGGCCCTGAGGTGGGGAGTGATGCTAGTTCTTCTGTGGAGGTCGAGGACGATTCTGGCGGTGGTGCCCTGATGATCTGGAGGCGTCCTATGAGATGTTTGGTGCTCCCGATGTAGCGGGAGTTGCCATAGTCTAAGCAGCTATTGATGAGGGCCTGGGTTACTGCCTTCCTAATGGAGAGGGGTATCCAATGGAAAATCTTGCCCAGCATGCAGAAGGTGCTGAAACAGGCCAAGGATTGTTTTCTCATGGTGAGATGGGTGTCCAGAATAATCTTGAGGTTGCATGCGTGTTCAGCGGGGGTGGGGAGGCTAGGGATAAAGGCCACCTGGTGTCGTTCCATGAGGAGGACTTGTGTCCGAAGATGAGGGTCTCCGTTTTGTCAGAGTTAAGCTTGAGGCAGTTGTTCTTCATCCAGGAGGCGATGTCTGTCATGGTGTCCTGGAGGTTGGCTTGGGTGGTGATGGTGTCATTGGTGAAGGAGAGGACGAGTTGAGTGTCGTCGTATGAGATGATGTTAAAGCCATGGGTGCGGACGAGGTCTGCTAGCGGAGTCATGTAGATGTTGAAGAGGGTGGGGCTGTGAGACGAGCCTCGGGGGGACGCCACAGATGATGTCTTTGGGGCAGAGGTAAAGGGAGGGAGGAGGATCCTTTGAATTCGGCTGGTGAGGAAGGAGGAGATCCAGCTTAGGGCCATGTCCTGAATTCCAACTGCGTGTAATGTGGGGATAAGGTTGTGGTGGGAGATGGTGTTGAAAGCTGCTGAGATTTTTAGGAGGATGAGGGCTGGTGTGGCGCAGAGGTCTAAGATGTTCCTGATGTTGTCTGTAGCTGCTATGAGTGCTGTGTCCATACTGTGGTTGGGTTGGAAACCGGATTGGGAGGGGTCGAGAAGGTGGTTGTGTTCTAGGTGGTGAGTGAGCTGGCTGTTGATTGCTTTTTCCAGACCTTGGCGGGAAACTGGAGCAGAGAGATCGGGTGATAATTCTTAAGTTTGCTGGGGTTGGCAGAGGGTTTCTTTAATAAGGGTTTGATCTCTGCGTGTTTCTAGGTGGCGGAGGTGATGGAGGCGTTGAAGATCTCTTTCAGGGTATGTGCTATTTCTTCTTGGCCGAGGTTGTAAAGGTGGTGTGAGCAGGGGTCAGTGGGAGATCCGGAATGGACAGAGGACATGAGTTTGGAGGTGTCTTACATGGATAGCTGCTTCCACTCGGAGATCAGTGGGGGGTGGGAGGTGGTGTTGGTTGGGTGATGGGGGGAGTCTGGGTTGGAGGGCTGGGTCTCAAAGTTGCTGTAGATGTCGACAATTCTTTGGTGGAAGTATACGGAGAGCTTGTCGCAGAGTGAGTGAGAGTGGTGTATAGTGTTGGTGGCGGCAGGGCAGGAAAATACTCTAACAAAGAGTTCTCTGGAGCAGTTGGAGCTGGCTTCAATGCAGGAGTTGAGAGCTTGTTTCTTGGTGTTCCTGAGTCTTAGTATTTGAGGGCTGAATAGAAGGAGTCAAAGTTTGTGGGGGTCTTGTTGACGCACCAGTGTCTCTTAGGGTACTGCATTGCAGCTTGAGAGGGCGTAGTTTGGGGGTGAACCAGGTGGCTTGTTTGGCGGGGTGGTTTGGCCTGCTTGGTTACGTACCTGAATAATACCTGCTTAGAAATATCGTGCAAGGAAAAGAGTGTGTGGTAAAGGCTGTCTACTTTCCCATGTTATTCCTTCTCTGTCTTATTGTCTGTCATCATCTTTGCATTGTTCACCATATTTCTTGAGTGATGCAAAATAGTTTTTATTATGTGAGCAGTCTTTCATATTTCCAGGTTTTTGGCCTAGTTTTCTTACACAAGATTTCGTTGATCACCAGTAAATCAGAAACATTTTGTGTGCGAGTCCTTTCTTAGCTTTTTCTTAAGAGTGACCCGGGAATTGTCTCATGCTTGCAACATGAAAGCATTTTGTAAATAATTTGGTTGCTTTTCCTAGCGTATGACTGAGCATAATGTAGTCTTACATACTTAGGGTCCTATTGTGAGTTTGGCGGACACGAAAGCCCGTCCGCCAAACTCCTGACAGGGTGGTCGCTACCTATGTGGTAACCTTTCTGCCGGTGTTAAGAGTTTCCTGTTAGGTTGGTGGGCGAAAACCTGCGTTTCCGCTGGCCTAGTAGAAAACAGGCTACAGGATTGTCTCCAGCTCGTAATCGAGCCGTCAGCAATGCTGTAGCCTGCAGGGTGCAGGGGCTCCCTGCACCCGTTCTCCGCCAGCCTTTTCATCCCGGTGCTACTGCCATGAAACCGCTGGCGGAGAAGGGGGTCGTAATCCCCAGTGCTTGAAGCACTGCCCTGGCGGATTAGTACTGCCACCAACCACCAGATGGCCGAGATACGACATCCTGGCAGAGCTGGCGGTTCCCTGGCGACCTGACCGCCAGGGTTGTAATGTGGTGGTTGTACCACCACATTACAAGCACACAAATGCTTTGTCCGATGTGAGGTTTTCATAGTTTTGTGAGAATGTAATGTCCCCCTTCATATTTCTTCTACCTCCTGTGCGGACCCTTTTTGTTTTTTCCCCCCTTTCGTATCTAGTTTCCTGTTCCTCATGTGTATCTGATATCTATCCTTTCCAAGTATGTCCAATATATCTTCTGCCCTTGTTTATAACTTTCTTTCCCCTTCACCTCCAATATGTTGTATAATTCTGCTCCCCTTTTATTTCTCCTATGTATTCAAATTTCCTCATGTGCCGTTTTCTTCTTGGCTTGAGCCCTTTATTCGTTGCTGCCTGAATGTTTTACTCCACACACTGCCAAATTTCCTACTCCTCTGATTGGCATGCCCATTCTCTTTCCATGCCAGCAAGTCTCCCCACCCCAAAATGCCAAGGAAGATAAAGTGAAGTTCCTCAGTTGTGCATTTTTCTTCTCCTGTATACAGCAGGAATGTCCATCGTTCGTCCATGAAAGCTGAGTCTATGCCATAATTTCATTATAATCTTGGACTAGGTAAATGATTCCAGTTTAGACTGTATGTACTTTTGATACCTTTGAATAGCCTAGTAAGCTGGCCTACATGGACGAGTGTCATATATGCAATACGTAGATATTGGTCCTGAAATGTCATGAAGGCGTTAAGACATGGTTAAAAAATGACCCGTAATGCACGTTATCTGTTACGTCTTTTGTACATTTAGTTTTTTTTTTTTTTAATTATTTTAAAGGGGATTCCCATTGGTTGAAATCCTTAGTTCACAGGTCTGTTTGTGCAATAATAATTGCAAAAATGTATTGTAAAACTGTTTGACTTGCAGATTCTCGTGCAAAAACTTGAGTTGCTTGTCCTTCACTAGAGCTGTGCATACTGTATATTTGTCTCGTAAAGACTGTTTTTAATTTAAACTTCAGTTGTCTGCATATGCCAGGCAAATGTGCATAAACTTACCATTGTGACATATAAAGAAGCAAAAATCCAACCAGACAATGTCCTATAACCGGACTGAATGCACATAGTCCTAGTACACTCCCAGACTGACTGCAAATTCAGGATACTTCAATTCATTAGGGGGTTCAATGACAATGAAGTGAAATACCTTTGACTAGACATGAAGCTTCATTGTGACTTGTCGTATTCTGATTCTGTATAATATTTGTGATACTTTAATACATTGTATGTTGTGGTCCTCTAAAACAGTTATGGTGTCTTGCCACATTATGCATCAGTGAAAAACATAAGGCAGATGAGTATCCTCCACACTTTTACCTTTGAAGTGTTCTTGCAGTGTGTTACTCTAAAACTCTTCAGTGGTCAGTTGCAAAATTGCTGGTGAGTTCTTCTGCAAAAAGCAAATGTGTGTGTATGCTCTTAAAGAGGTGGGTGTTAAATAGGAGGAAATCTTTTGATCAGAAAAATTAAGGAAAATGTTTTTGGTATGGTTTTTGGGTGTTACGTTGTATGTATTGTGTATTAAGGGGAAAAAAACGGATTTAAACCTAAACAGTGGTTCGAACGAAAAATACTCATTTTTGAATATATTGATTGTGTTGGATTTTGGCCTCATACATTGTGAACAAGCTATCAAGCAAAGTAATGATTTGAAAAATGAATATAGTTATGAAAAAACAATCTGCTCGGTAGATTACAGAGTTCTAGGAAATTGCTTGGCGTGCCAAAGGATTTCATCTGGCATAGGAGTGCATTTAAATGAAAAATTGTGTAAACAATGCTGTATATTTTTCAGATATCCTTCATGCTTTTGATCCTTTTATGTAAATACGTATTTAATAGTTTTTTTGTAAATGAGGGGAAACCTTGTTTATTCTTTCAATAAAAAGTGCCATATTTACGCTATTGATTATGTTCAGTTTGTTAATTTAGCACATTTTGTATGTTTATTTCTGACAGAAACTTGTAACTAGAGATTCCTCACCTTGTGATCCCTGGCGTCAAACTAGGTCTTGTTACTGTTTGCTAGCAGATTCCTTGTGTGTCGTCAGATGGCATTGAGTGGATCCATTCTGCCCCAGATGTGCTGTCGAGACCCCATATATGTGCCACCTCTATGTGCTGACACCAGTTCCTTTATTTCTGCGTCTTTCCATACGGATCCTGAGCTTCTTGAATCCTGCCACTTTGACAGAATTTTCTTTTCTCAAATTTCTAGTGTGTAGGTGTCTCTTCCCCAAAGACTACAGGGTGTATGCCTTGTTGAGGTTGTCATATCGAACACCAACAACCATGAAATATATCTGTGGTGTCTAGGATCCAAACATAACTCTGCATCTTGTGTGTGCTGCACGAAAATAAATTGCAAGGCCATCAGATCACAATGCGTAACTCACTGTTGCTGAACTCTTTAGCTGTCGAGAGTGTAGACGCGCTTTCCCTCCTGAGGCTGCTTCCATAACTGGTCATCATTAAAGTTACGGAGTGCAGTTTTGTCAAAAAACACGGGTCAATCGTCATGAGTTGCATGCCACCCCGGGCACCTCTAGGCTGGAGAGTTATCCCCCCCTCTTCAAAACTGATTCTGACCTTGATCCTGATGCACCCTAACCTTCCTGAGCCATCAGCGGTGCAACAACTTCTATGAAAGCTGAAACAGGTGTTGAATAAGTTTTTTGGTGCCCCGCTATAACCCTTTGGTGTGCCCTCAGGCCTCAAGGATACAAGGTGGCCACCAGTCGGGTTGTCACCAGCAGGACCGTCCCTGCTACCCGCTGCACCACTCTCTCGATTAAAGGTCGACCCTTCCTTTGAGCACGGTGGCTCTGGCTCCTGTGCAATTTCGAAGGTGAGCCCAGGGCAACAACCATCGCTAGCTCAGTACTGACATCGGTAGTAGAGACGATAGTCTTATCAGACTTTGAAATCCATTTCCCGCCACCCAAACAATGTCAATTTAAACCCAGAGATGTACACTCATGATGATGATGATGATGATTATGGTGGTGAGGAGGATGTAGATGACATTACTTATGGGGACACTGATGGTGATGACAATCTTTTTGAGGACCTACAAGATGCCAGTCTGGATGCCTGAGGCATTGGTCTTACCTTCCCACATCCAGCAATGGCAACTGACGGGCCCGCCTCCTTTCTGACTGTAACCAGAAGGATGGCAGAGGTCCTCAACCCTGGGAAAACCAATCAAAAACATCTGATGCCTGTCAAAGAGGCACTTACTGCTGTGCTGATGGGCATTTAGACAAAGTTAGGTTCTTGCCTCCCAGGAAACAAACGGGTGGCAAGCTGGCAAAGACCCGTGGATCTGGACTTCCTTCATAAGCAATGCGCCCCAGAAAACCTAGTGGTAGAAGCATCTACCAGTAAGCTAAACCTCAATGGTTTTTCCACCACTCTGCCTGAAAGGGAATCTAAGTGAATTGAATAATTTGTTAAACATGTATTCTCCTCTAGCAGCCTTGACCTCCAGTCCATGAATACTTCCTGTTTCCTCAAGAGATATTCGCACTCGTTATGGGACGCATTGGCGGACATTTTGCCAGCTGTACCAAATGACATCCAGCAAATCCTGCAATGGCTGATCACAGATGGCTAGGACTAACTGCCAAGATATTGCAGTTGGGACCAGGATGGTGCACCACGTAATTATTTGCTCCACGGGCTTTTCATCAGATGTCCAATAGGCCCTCACTGATATGCCCTGCAACGGTTCTGTTGTTCAGAGGGAAGGATGACTTGCTCTAGAAAGATTTAAAGAGTGGAAAGCCACCAATCACTCTCTGTGCCTAGTTTTACCTGTTCGACAGACCCCACGGCCCATGAATATCAGCAGAGGCAGCATCAATACATGCTTCATCAGCAAAAGGCCTCCCAATGCTTTCGGGGTAGAGACCAGGAATCCAGCAGGCAGCATCCAAGCCCCCAGGAGAAACATTCAACCTAGACCTAAGCCCTTCCTCTTCTGCAGCTGCCAGAAATACACTTTAGACCGATCTCTGCAGTTCACGATCGTCCAGTGGATGGACGTGTATTCTTTTACCTCTTCAGGTGACTGAGCATGTATCCAACCAATGAGTGCTCCAGATCGTGGAACTTTATGCCCCTCAGAGGATCACTTGTACATACTCTGCGGAGAGGTTCACGCTCTCTTGCTTAGGTGAGCAACAGAGAGGTTGCCAGCATCAGAGATCGGGACTTAGTGTTGTTCCCTTTATTTCCTGGTGTTGAATAAGTACTGAGGCTTTTCCCTCATCTTTAAAATACTCATATTGTCTGAAGTGCTGGCTGACGTAGACCCAGTAGACTGGTTGGTGGTGTTTGCTTCGCAGAATGCCTAGTTCCAGATTCCTGTCCTGCAGTCCCACAAATGCCACGTGTGGTTTCAGGATGTTCACGAGCAC